>NW_027488960.1:0-185016 GCF_050948215.1 Halictus rubicundus | reverse complement strand
ATAGGATAGGATAGAGGATGGGTAGGATAGAGGATAGGATATGATAGAGGATAGGATAGGATAGAGGATTGGATAGAGGATCGGATAGAAGATAGGATAGGATAGAGGATAGGATAGGATAGAGGATAGTATAGGATAGAGGATAGGATAGAATAGAGGATAGGATAGGATAAAGGATAGGATAGGATAGAGGAGAGGATAGGATAGGATAGACGATAGGATAGGATAGGATAGAGGATAGGATAGAGGATAGGATAGAGGATAGGATACGATAGAGGATAGGATAGGATAGGATAGGATAGAAGATAGGATAGGATAGAGGATAGGATAGGATAGAGGATAGTATAGGATAGAGGATAGGATAGAATAGAGGATAGGATAGGATAAAGGATAGGATAGGATAGGATAGAGGATAGGATAGGATAGAGGATAGGATAGAGGATAGGATAGGATACAGGATAGGATAGGATAGGATAGAGGATAGGATAGGATAGAGGATGGGATAGGATAGAGGATAGGATATGATAGAGGATAGGATAGGATAGAGGATTGGATAGAGGATCGGATAGAAGATAGGATAGGATAGAGGATAGGATAGGATAGAGGATAGTATAGGATAGAGGATAGGATAGGATAGAGGATAGGATAGGATAGAGGATAGGATAGAGGATAGGATAGAGGATAGGATACGATAGAGGATAGGATAGGATAGGATAGGATAGAGGATAGGATAGGATAGAGGATAGGATAGGATAGAGGATAGGATAGGATAGAGGATAGGATAGGATAGAGGATAGGATAGGATAGAGGATAGGATAGGATAGAGGATAGGATAGGATAGAGGATAGGATAGGATAGAGGATAGGATAGGATAGAGGATAGGATAGGATAGAGGATAGGATAGGATAGAGGATAGGATAGGATAGAGGATAGGATAGGATAGAGGATAGGATAGGATAGAGGATAGGATAGGATAGAGGATAGGATAGGATAGAGGATAGGATAGGATAGAGGATAGGATAGGATAGAGGATAGGATAGGATAGAGGATAGGATAGGATAGAAGATAGGATAGAGGATAGGATAGGATAGAGGATAGGATAGTATAGAGGATAGGATAGAATAGAGTATAGGATAGGATAGAGGATAGGATAGAGGATAGGATAGAGGATAGGATAGAGGATAGGATAGGATAGAGGATAGGATAGGATAGAGGATGGGATAGGATAGAGGATAGGATAGGATAGAGGATAGGATAGGATAGAGGATAGTATAGGATAGAGGATAGGATAGAATAGAGGATAGGATAGGATAAAGGATAGGATAGGATAGAGGACAGGATAGGATAGGATAGACGATAGGATAGGATAGGATAGAGGATAGGATAGAGGATAGGATAGAGGATAGGATACGATAGAGGATAGGATAGGATAGAGGATAGGATAGGATAGAGGATAGGATAGGATAGAGGATAGGATAGGATAGAGGATAGGATAGGATAGAGGATAGTATAGGATAGAGGATAGGATAGAATAGAGGATAGGATAGGATAGAGGATAGGATAGGATAGAGGATAGGATAGGATAGAGGATAGGATAGGATAGAGGATAGGATAGGATAGAGGATAGGATAGGATAGGATAGAGGATAGGATAGGATAGAGGATAGGATAGAGGATAGGATAGGATACAGGATAGGATAGGATAGGATAGAGGATAGGATAGGATAGAGGATGGGATAGGATAGAGGATAGGATATGATAGAGGATAGGATAGGATAGAGGATTGGATAGAGGATCGGATAGAAGATAGGATAGGATAGAGGATAGGATAGGATAGAGGATAGTATAGGATAGAGGATAGGATAGAATAGAGGATAGGATAGGATAAAGGATAGGATAGGATAGAGGACAGGATAGGATAGGATAGACGATAGGATAGGATAGGATAGAGGATAGGATAGAGGATAGGATAGAGGATAGGATACGATAGAGGATAGGATAGGATAGGATAGGATAGAGGATAGGATAGGATAGAGGATAGGATAGGATAGAGGATAGGATAGGATAGAGGATAGGATAGGATAGAGGATAGGATAGGATAGAGGATAGGATAGGATAGAGGATAGGATAGGATAGAGGATAGGATAGGATAGAGGATAGGATAGGATAGAGGATAGGATAGGATAGAGGATAGGATAGGATAGAGGATAGGATAGGATAGAGGATAGGATAGGATAGAGGATAGGATAGGATAGACGATAGGATAGAGGATAGGATAGGTTAGAGGATAGGATAGGATAGAGGATAGGATAGAATAGAGTATAGGATAGGATAGAGGATAGGATAGGATAGAGGATAGGATAGGATAGAGGATAGGATAGGATAGAGGATAGGATAGGATAGAGGATAGGATAGGATAGAGGATAGGATAGGATAGAGGATAGGATAGGATAGAGGATAGGATAGGATAGAGGATAGGATAGGTAATTGGATAGGATAGAGTATAGGATAAGGTAGAGTATAGGATAGGATAGAGGATATAATAGGATAGAGGATAGGATAGGATAGAGGATAGGATAGGAAAGAGGATAGGATAGGATAGAGGATAGGATAGGATAGAGGATAGGATAGGATAGAGGATAGGATAGGATAGAGGATAGGATAGGATAGAGGATAGGATAGGATAGAGGATAGGATAGGATAGAGGATAGGATAGGATAGAGGATAGGATAGGATAGAGGATAGGATAGGATAGAGGATAGGATAGGATAGAGGATAGGATAGGATAGAGGATAGGATATGATAGAGGATAGGATAGGATAGAGGCTAGGATATGATAGAGGATAGGATAGGATAGAGGATAGGATAGGATAGAGGATAGGATAGGATAGAGGATACAATAGGATTGAGGAAATTATAGGATAGAGGATAGGATAGGATAGAGGATAGGATAGGAAAGAGGATAGGATAGGATAGAGGATAGGATAGGATAGAGGATAGGATAGGATAGAGGATAGGATATGATAGAGGATAGGATAGGATAGAGGCTAGGATATGATAGATGATAGGATAGGATAGAGGATAGGATAGGATAGAGGATAGGATAGGATAGAGGATACTATAGAATTGAGGAAAGGATAGGATAGAGGATAGGATAGGATAGAGGATAGGATAGGAAAGAGGATAGGATAGGATAGAGGATAGGATAGGATAGAGGATAGGATAGGTAATTGGATAGGATAGAGTATAGGATAAGGTAGAGGATAGGATAGGATAGAGGATATAATAGGATAGAGGATAGGATAGGATAGAGGATAGGATAGGAAAGAGGATAGGATAGGATAGAGGATAGGATAGGATAGAGGATAGGACAGGATAGAGGATAGGATAGGATAGAGGGTAGGATAGGATAGAGGTTAGGATAGGATAGGATAGAGGATAGGATAGGATAGAGGATAGGATAGGATAGAGGATAGGATAGGATAGAGGATAGGATATGATAGAGGATAGGATAAGATAGAGGCTAGGATATGATAGAGGATAGGATAGGATAGAGGATAGGATAGGATAGAGGATAGGATAGGATAGAGGATACAATAGGATAGAGGATAGGATAGGATAGGATAGAGGATAGGATAGAGGATAGGATAGAGGATAGGATACGATAGAGGATAGGATAGGATAGAGGATAGGATAGGATAGAGGATAGGATAGGATGGAGGATAGGATAGGATAGAGGATAGGATAGGATAGAGGATAGGATAGGATAGAGGATAGTATAGGATAGAGGATAGGATAGAATAGAGGATAGGATAGGATAGAGGATAGGATAGGATAGAGGATAGGATAGGATAGAGGATAGGATAGGATAGAGGATAGGATAGGATAGAGGATAGGATAGGATAGGATAGAGGATAGGATAGGATAGAGGATAGGATAGAGGATAGGATAGGATACAGGATAGGATAGGATAGGATAGAGGATAGGATAGGATAGAGGATGGGATAGGATAGAGGATAGGATATGATAGAGGATAGGATATGATAGAGGATAGGATAGGATAGAGGATAGGATAGGATAGAGGATAGGATAGGATAGAGGATACAATAGGATTGAGGAAAGGATAGGATAGAGGATAGGATAGGATAGAGGATAGGATAGGAAAGGGGATAGGATAGGATAGAGGATAGGATAGGATAGAGGATAGGATAGGATAGAGGATAGGATAGGATAGAGGATAGGATATGATAGAGGATAGGATAGGATAGAGGCTAGGATATGATAGAGGATAGGATATAATAGAGGATAGGATAGGATAGAGGATAGGATAGGATAGAGGATACAATAGGATTGAGGTAAGGATAGGATAGAGGATAGGATAGGATAGAGGATAGGATAGGAAAGAGGATAGGATAGGATAGAGGATAGGATAGGGTAGAGGATAGGATAGGTAATTGGATAGGATAGAGTATAGGATAAGGTAGAGTATAGGATAGGATTGAGGATATAATAGGATAGAGGATAGGATAGGATAGAGGATAGGATAGGAAAGAGGATAGGATAGGATAGAGGATAGTATAGGATAGAGGATAGGATAGAATAGAGGATAGGATAGGATAGAGGATAGGATAGGATACAGGATAGGATAGGATAGAGGATAGGATAGGATAGAGGATAGGATAGGATAGAGGATAGGATAGGATAGAGGATAGGATAGGATAGAGGATAGGATAGGATAGAGGATAGGATAGGATAGAGGATAGGATAGGATAGAGGATAGGATAGGATAGAGGATAGGATAGGATAGAGGATAGGATAGGATAGAGGATAGGATAGGTAATTGGATAGGATAGAGTATAGGATAAGGTAGAGTATAGGATAGGATAGAGGATATAATAGGATAGAGGATAGGATAGGATAGAGGATAGGATAGGAAAGAGGATAGGATAGGATAGAGGATAGGATAGGATAGAGGATAGGATAGGATGGAGGATAGGATAGGATAGAGGATAGGACAGGATAGAGGATAGGATAGGATAGAGGGTAGGATAGGATAGAGGATAGGATAGGATAGGATAGAGGATAGGATAGGATAGAGGATAGGATAGGATAGAGGATAGTATAGGATAGAGGATAGGATAGAATAGAGGATAGGATAGGATAAAGGATAGGATAGGATAGAGGACAGGATAGGATAGGATAGACGATAGGATAGGATAGGATAGAGGATAGGATAGAGGATAGGATAGAGGATAGGATACGATAGAGGATAGGATAGGATAGAGGATAGGATAGGATAGAGGATAGGATAGGATGGAGGATAGGATAGGATAGAGGATAGGATAGGATAGAGGATAGGATAGGATAGAGGATAGTATATGATAGAGGATAGGATAGAATAGAGGATGGGATAGGATAGAGGATAGGATAGGATAGAGGATAGGATAGGATAGAGGATAGGATAGGATAGAGGATAGGATAGGATAGAGGATAGGATAGGATAGGATAGAGGATAGGATAGGATAGAGGATAGGATAGAGGATAGGATAGGATACAGGATAGGATAGGATAGCATAGAGGATAGGATAGGATAGAGGATGGGATAGGATAGAGGATAGGATATGATAGAGGATAGGATAGGATAGAGGATTGGATAGAGGATCGGATAGAAGATAGGATAGGATAGAGGATAGGATAGGATAGAGGGTAGTATAGGATAGAGGATAGGATAGAATAGAGGATAGGATAGGATAAAGGATAGGATAGGATAGAGGACAGGATAGGATAGGATAGACGATAGGATAGGATAGGATAGAGGATAGGATAGAGGATAGGATAGAGGATAGGATACGATAGAGGATAGGATAGGATAGGATAGGATAGAGGATAGGATAGGATAGAGGATAGGATAGGATAGAGGATAGGATAGGATAGAGGATAGGATAGGATAGAGGATAGGATAGGATAGAGGATAGGATAGGATAGAGGATAGGATAGGATAGAGGATAGGATAGGATAGAGGATAGGATAGGATAGAGGATAGGATAGGATAGAGGATAGGATAGGATAGAGGATAGGATAGGATAGAAGATAGGATAGAGGATAGGATAGGATAGAGGATATGATAGGATAGAGGATAGGATAGAATAGAGTATAGGATAGGATAGATGATAGGATAGGATAGAGGATAGGATAGGATAGAGGATAGGATAGGATAGAGGATAGGATAGGATAGAGGATAGGATAGGATAGAGGATAGGACAGGATAGAGGATAGGATAGGATAGAGGATAGGATAGGATAGAGGATAGGATAGGTAATTGGATAGGATAGAGTATAGGATAAGGTAGAGTATAGGATAGGATAGAGGATATAATAGGATAGAGGATAGGATAGGATAGAGGATAGGATAGGAAAGAGGATAGGATAGGATAGAGGATAGGATAGGATAGAGGATAGGATAGGATGGAGGATAGGATAGGATAGAGGATAGGATAGGATAGAGGATAGGATAGGATAGAGGATAGTATAGGATAGAGGATAGGATAGAATAGAGGATAGGATAGGATAGAGGATAGGATAGGATAGAGGATAGTATAGGATAGAGGATAGGATAGAATAGAGGATAGGATATGATAGAGGCTAGGATAGGATAGAGTATTGGATAGAGGATCGGATAGAAGATAGGATAGGATAGAGGATAGGATAGGATAGAGGATAGTATAGGATAGAGGATAGGATAGAATAGAGGATAGGATAGGATAGAGGATAGGATAGAGGATAGGATAGGATAGAGGATAGGATTGGATAGAGGATAGGATAGAGGATAGGATAGAGGATAGGATAGACGATAGGATAGAGGATAGGATAGGAGTGAGGATAGGATAGGATAGAGGATAGGATAGGATAGAGGATAGGATAGGATAGAGGATAGGATAAGATAGAGGATAGGATAGAGGATAGGATAGAGGATAGGATAGGATAGAGGATAGGATTGGATAGAGGATAGGATAGAGGATAGGATAGAGGATAGGATGGAGGATAGGATAGAGGATAGGATAGGAGTGAGGATAGGATAGGATAGAGGATAGGATAGGATAGAGGATAGGATAGGATAGAGAATAGGATAGGATAGAGGATAGGATAGGATAGAGGATAGGATAGGGTAGAGGATAGGACAGGATAGAGGATAGGATAGGATAGAGGGTAGGATAGGATAGAGGATAGGATAGGATAGGATAGAGGATAGGATAGGATAGAGGATAGGATAGGATAGAGGATAGGATATGATAGAGGATAGGATAGGATAGAGGCTAGGATATGATAGATGATAGGATAGGATAGAGGATAGGATAGGAAAGAGGATAGGATAGGATAGAGGATAGGATAGGATAGAGGATAGGATAGGTAATTGGATAGGATAGAGTATAGGATAAGGTAGAGGATAGGATAGGATAGAGGATATAATAGGATAGAGGATAGGATAGGATAGAGGATAGGATAGGAAAGAGGATAGGATAGGATAGAGGATAGGATATGATAGAGGATAGGATAGGATAGAGGATAGGATAGGATAAAGGATAGGATCGGATAGAGGACAGAATAGGATAGGATAGACGATAGGACAGGATAGGATAGAGGATAGGATAGGATAGAGGATAGGATAGAGGATAGGATAGAGGATAGGATAGGATAGAGGATAGGATAGGATAGAGGATAGGATAGGATAGAGGATAGGATAGGATAGAGGATAGGATAGGATAGGGGATAGGATAGGATAGAGGATAGGATAGGATAGAGGATAGGATAGGATAGAGGATAGGATAGGATAGAGGATAGGATAGGATAGGATAGAGGATAGGATAGGATAGAGGATAGGATAGGATAGAGGATAGGATAGGATAGAGTATAGGATAGGATAGGATAGAGGATAGGATAGGATAGAGGATAGGATAGGATAGAGTATAGGATAAGGTAGAGTATAGGATAGGATAGAGGATATAATAGGATAGAGGATAGGATAGGATAGAGGATAGGATAGGAAAGAGGATAGGATAGGATAGAGGATAGGATAGGATAGAGGATAGGATAGGTAATTGGATAGGATAGAGTATAGGATAAGGTAGAGTATAGGATAGGATAGAGGATATAATAGGATAGAGGATAGGATAGGATAGAGGATAGGATAGGAAAGAGGATAGGATAGGATAGAGGATAGGATAGGATAGAGGATAGGATAGGATGGAGGATAGGATAGGATAGAGGATAGGATAGGATAGAGGATAGGATAGGATAGAGGATAGTATAGGATAGAGGATAGGATAGAATAGAGGATAGGATAGGATAGAGGATAGGATAGAATAGAGGATAGTATAGGATAGAGGATAGGATAGAATAGAGGATAGGATATGATAGAGGCTAGGATAGGATAGAGTATTGGATAGAGGATCGGATAGAAGATAGGATAGGATAGAGGATAGGATAGGATAGAGGATAGTATAGGATAGAGGATAGGATAGAATAGAGGATAGGATAGGATAGAGGATAGGATAGAGGATAGGATAGGATAGAGGATAGGATTGGATAGAGGATAGGATAGAGGATAGGATAGAGGATAGGATAGACGATAGGATAGAGGATAGGATAGGAGTGAGGATAGGATAGGATAGAGGATAGGATAGGATAGAGGATAGGATAGGATAGAGGATAGGATAAGATAGAGGATAGGATAGAGGATAGGATAGAGGATAGGATAGGATAGAGGATAGGATTGGATAGAGGATAGGATAGAGGATAGGATAGAGGATAGGATGGAGGATAGGATAGAGGATAGGATAGGAGTGAGGATAGGATAGGATAGAGGATAGGATAGGATAGAGGATAGGATAGGATAGAGAATAGGATAGGATAGAGGATAGGATAGGATAGAGGATAGGATAGGGTAGAGGATAGGACAGGATAGAGGATAGGATAGGATAGAGGGTAGGATAGGATAGAGGATAGGATAGGATAGGATAGAGGATAGGATAGGATAGAGGATAGGATAGGATAGAGGATAGGATATGATAGAGGATAGGATAGGATAGAGGCTAGGATATGATAGATGATAGGATAGGATAGAGGATAGGATAGGAAAGAGGATAGGATAGGATAGAGGATAGGATAGGATAGAGGATAGGATAGGTAATTGGATAGGATAGAGTATAGGATAAGGTAGAGGATAGGATAGGATAGAGGATATAATAGGATAGAGGATAGGATAGGATAGAGGATAGGATAGGAAAGAGGATAGGATAGGATAGAGGATAGGATATGATAGAGGATAGGATAGGATAGAGGATAGGATAGGATAAAGGATAGGATAGGATAGAGGACAGAATAGGATAGGATAGACGATAGGACAGGATAGGATAGAGGATAGGATAGGATAGAGGATAGGATAGAGGATAGGATAGAGGATAGGATAGGATAGAGGATAGGATAGGATAGAGGATAGGATAGGATAGAGGATAGGATAGGATAGAGGATAGGATAGGATAGGGGATAGGATAGGATAGAGGATAGGATAGGATAGAGGATAGGATAGGATAGAGGATAGGATAGGATAGAGGATAGGATAGGATAGAGGATAGGATAGGATAGAGGATAGGATAGGATAGAGGATAGGACAGGATAGAGGATAGGATAGGATAGAGGATAGGATAGGATAGAGGATAGGATAGGTAATTGGATAGGATAGAGTATAGGATAAGGTAGAGTATAGGATAGGATAGAGGATATAATAGGATAGAGGATAGGATAGGATAGAGGATAGGATAGGAAAGAGGATAGGATAGGATAGAGGATAGGATAGGATAGAGGATAGGATAGGATGGAGGATAGGATAGGATAGAGGATAGGATAGGATAGAGGATAGGATAGGATAGAGGATAGGATAGGATGGAGGATAGGATAGGATAGAGGATAGGATAGGATAGAGGATAGGATAGGATAGAGGATAGTATAGGATAGAGGATAGGATAGAATAGAGGATAGGATAGGATAGAGGATAGGATAGGATAGAGGATAGTATAGGATAGAGGATAGGATATGATAGAGGATAGGATATGATAGAGGATAGGATAGGATAGAGGATAGGATAGGATAGAGGATAGGATAGGATAGAGGATACAATAGGATTGAGGAAAGGATAGGATAGAGGATAGGATAGGATAGAGGATAGGATAGGAAAGGGGATAGGATAGGATAGAGGATAGGATAGGATAGAGGATAGGATAGGATAGAGGATAGGATAGGATAGAGGATAGGATATGATAGAGGATAGGATAGGATAGAGGCTAGGATATGATAGAGGATAGGATATAATAGAGGATAGGATAGGATAGAGGATAGGATAGGATAGAGGATACAATAGGATTGAGGAAAGGATAGGATAGAGGATAGGATAGGATAGAGGATAGGATAGGAAAGAGGATAGGATAGGATAGAGGATAGGATAGGGTAGAGGATAGGATAGGTAATTGGATAGGATAGAGTATAGGATAAGGTAGAGTATAGGATAGGATTGAGGATATAATAGGATAGAGGATAGGATAGGATAGAGGATAGGATAGGAAAGAGGATAGGATAGGATAGAGGATAGTATAGGATAGAGGATAGGATAGAATAGAGGATAGGATAGGATAGAGGATAGGATAGGATACAGGATAGGATAGGATAGAGGATAGGATAGGATAGAGGATAGGATAGGATAGAGGATAGGATAGGATAGAGGATAGGATAGGATAGAGGATAGGATAGGATAGAGGATAGGATAGGATAGAGGATAGGATAGGATAGAGGATAGGATAGGATAGAGGATAGGATAGGTAATTGGATAGGATAGAGTATAGGATAAGGTAGAGTATAGGATAGGTAATTGGATAGGATAGAGTATAGGATAAGGTAGAGTATAGGATAGGATAGAGGATATAATAGGATAGAGGATAGGATAGGATAGAGGATAGGATAGGAAAGAGGATAGGATAGGATAGAGGATAGGATAGGATAGAGGATAGGATAGGATGGAGGATAGGATAGGATAGAGGATAGGACAGGATAGAGGATAGGATAGGATAGAGGATAGGATAGGATAGAGGATAGGATAGGATAGAGGATAGGATAGGTAATTGGATAGGATAGAGTATAGGATAAGGTAGAGTATAGGATAGGATAGAGGATATAATAGGATAGAGGATAGGATAGGATAGAGGATAGGATAGGAAAGAGGATAGGATAGGATAGAGGATAGGATAGGATAGAGGATAGGATAGGATGGAGGATAGGATAGGATAGAGGATAGGACAGGATAGAGGATAGGATAGGATAGAGGGTAGGATAGGATAGAGGATAGGATAGGATAGGATAGAGGATAGGATAGGATAGAGGATAGGATAGGATAGAGGATAGTATAGGATAGAGGATAGGATAGAATAGAGGATAGGATAGGATAAAGGATAGGATAGGATAGAGGACAGGATAGGATAGGATAGACGATAGGATAGGATAGGATAGAGGATAGGATAGAGGATAGGATAGAGGATAGGATACGATAGAGGATAGGATAGGATAGAGGATAGGATAGGATAGAGGATAGGATAGGATGGAGGATAGGATAGGATAGAGGATAGGATAGGATAGAGGATAGGATAGGATAGAGGATAGTATATGATAGAGGATAGGATAGAATAGAGGATGGGATAGGATAGAGGATAGGATAGGATAGAGGATAGGATAGGATAGAGGATAGGATAGGATAGAGGATAGGATAGGATAGAGGATAGGATAGGATAGGATAGAGGATAGGATAGGATAGAGGATAGGATAGAGGATAGGATAGGATACAGGATAGGATAGGATAGCATAGAGGATAGGATAGGATAGAGGATGGGATAGGATAGAGGATAGGATATGATAGAGGATAGGATAGGATAGAGGATTGGATAGAGGATCGGATAGAAGATAGGATAGGATAGAGGATAGGATAGGATAGAGGGTAGTATAGGATAGAGGATAGGATAGAATAGAGGATAGGATAGGATAAAGGATAGGATAGGATAGAGGACAGGATAGGATAGGATAGACGATAGGATAGGATAGGATAGAGGATAGGATAGAGGATAGGATAGAGGATAGGATACGATAGAGGATAGGATAGGATAGGATAGGATAGAGGATAGGATAGGATAGAGGATAGGATAGGATAGAGGATAGGATAGGATAGAGGATAGGATAGGATAGAGGATAGGATAGGATAGAGGATAGGATAGGATAGAGGATAGGATAGGATAGAGGATAGGATAGGATAGAGGATAGGATAGGATAGAGGATAGGATAGGATAGAAGATAGGATAGAGGATAGGATAGGATAGAGGATATGATAGGATAGAGGATAGGATAGAATAGAGTATAGGATAGGATAGATGATAGGATAGGATAGAGGATAGGATAGGATAGAGGATAGGATAGGATAGAGGATAGGATAGGATAGAGGATAGGATAGGATAGAGGATAGGACAGGATAGAGGATAGGATAGGATAGAGGATAGGATAGGATAGAGGATAGGATAGGTAATTGGATAGGATAGAGTATAGGATAAGGTAGAGTATAGGATAGGATAGAGGATATAATAGGATAGAGGATAGGATAGGATAGAGGATAGGATAGGAAAGAGGATAGGATAGGATAGAGGATAGGATAGGATAGAGGATAGGATAGGATGGAGGATAGGATAGGATAGAGGATAGGATAGGATAGAGGATAGGATAGGATAGAGGATAGTATAGGATAGAGGATAGGATAGAATAGAGGATAGGATAGGATAGAGGATAGGATAGGATAGAGGATAGTATAGGATAGAGGATAGGATAGAATAGAGGATAGGATATGATAGAGGCTAGGATAGGATAGAGTATTGGATAGAGGATCGGATAGAAGATAGGATAGGATAGAGGATAGGATAGGATAGAGGATAGTATAGGATAGAGGATAGGATAGAATAGAGGATAGGATAGGATAGAGGATAGGATAGAGGATAGGATAGGATAGAGGATAGGATTGGATAGAGGATAGGATAGAGGATAGGATAGAGGATAGGATAGACGATAGGATAGAGGATAGGATAGGAGTGAGGATAGGATAGGATAGAGGATAGGATAGGATAGAGGATAGGATAGGATAGAGGATAGGATAAGATAGAGGATAGGATAGAGGATAGGATAGAGGATAGGATAGGATAGAGGATAGGATTGGATAGAGGATAGGATAGAGGATAGGATAGAGGATAGGATGGAGGATAGGATAGAGGATAGGATAGGAGTGAGGATAGGATAGGATAGAGGATAGGATAGGATAGAGGATAGGATAGGATAGAGAATAGGATAGGATAGAGGATAGGATAGGATAGAGGATAGGATAGGGTAGAGGATAGGACAGGATAGAGGATAGGATAGGATAGAGGGTAGGATAGGATAGAGGATAGGATAGGATAGGATAGAGGATAGGATAGGATAGAGGATAGGATAGGATAGAGGATAGGATATGATAGAGGATAGGATAGGATAGAGGCTAGGATATGATAGATGATAGGATAGGATAGAGGATAGGATAGGAAAGAGGATAGGATAGGATAGAGGATAGGATAGGATAGAGGATAGGATAGGAAAGAGGATAGGATAGGATAGAGGATAGGATATGATAGAGGATAGGATAGAATAGGATAGGATAGACGATAGGACAGGATAGGATAGAGGATAGGATAGGATAGAGGATAGGATAGAGGATAGGATAGAGGATAGGATAGGATAGAGGATAGGATAGGATAGAGGATAGGATAGGATAGAGGATAGGATAGGATAGAGGATAGGATAGGATAGGGGATAGGATAGGATAGAGGATAGGATAGGATAGAGGATAGGATAGGATAGAGGATAGGATAGGATAGAGGATAGGATAGGATAGAGGATAGGATAGGATAGAGGATAGGATAGGATAGAGGATAGGATAGGATAGGATAGAGGATAGGATAGGATAGAGGATAGGATAGGATAGAGGATAGGATAGGATAGAGTATAGGATAAGGTAGAGTATAGGATAGGATAGAGGATATAATAGGATAGAGGATAGGATAGGATAGAGGATAGGATAGGAAAGAGGATAGGATAGGATAGAGGATAGGATAGGATAGAGGATAGGATAGGTAATTGGATAGGATAGAGTATAGGATAAGGTAGAGTATAGGATAGGATAGAGGATATAATAGGATAGAGGATAGGATAGGATAGAGGATAGGATAGGAAAGAGGATAGGATAGGATAGAGGATAGGATAGGATAGAGGATAGGATAGGATGGAGGATAGGATAGGATAGAGGATAGGATAGGATAGAGGATAGGATAGGATAGAGGATAGTATAGGATAGAGGATAGGATAGAATAGAGGATAGGATAGGATAGAGGATAGGATAGGATAGAGGATAGTATAGGATAGAGGATAGGATAGAATAGAGGATAGGATATGATAGAGGCTAGGATAGGATAGAGTATTGGATAGAGGATCGGATAGAAGATAGGATAGGATAGAGGATAGGATAGGATAGAGGATAGTATAGGATAGAGGATAGGATAGAATAGAGGATAGGATAGGATAGAGGATAGGATAGAGGATAGGATAGGATAGAGGATAGGATTGGATAGAGGATAGGATAGAGGATAGGATAGAGGATAGGATAGACGATAGGATAGAGGATAGGATAGGAGTGAGGATAGGATAGGATAGAGGATAGGATAGGATAGAGGATAGGATAGGATAGAGGATAGGATAAGATAGAGGATAGGATAGAGGATAGGATAGAGGATAGGATAGGATAGAGGATAGGATTGGATAGAGGATAGGATAGAGGATAGGATAGAGGATAGGATGGAGGATAGGATAGAGGATAGGATAGGAGTGAGGATAGGATAGGATAGAGGATAGGATAGGATAGAGGATAGGATAGGATAGAGAATAGGATAGGATAGCGGATAGGATAGGATAGAGGATAGGATAGGGTAGAGGATAGGACAGGATAGAGGATAGGATAGGATAGAGGGTAGGATAGGATAGAGGATAGGATAGGATAGGATAGAGGATAGGATAGGATAGAGGATAGGATAGGATAGAGGATAGGATATGATAGAGGATAGGATAGGATAGAGGCTAGGATATGATAGATGATAGGATAGGATAGAGGATAGGATAGGAAAGAGGATAGGATAGGATAGAGGATAGGATAGGATAGAGGATAGGATAGGTAATTGGATAGGATAGAGTATAGGATAAGGTAGAGGATAGGATAGGATAGAGGATATAATAGGATAGAGGATAGGATAGGATAGAGGATAGGATAGGAAAGAGGATAGGATAGGATAGAGGATAGGATATGATAGAGGATAGGATAGGATAGAGGATAGGATAGGATAAAGGATAGGATAGGATAGAGGACAGAATAGGATAGGATAGACGATAGGACAGGATAGGATAGAGGATAGGATAGGATAGAGGATAGGATAGAGGATAGGATAGAGGATAGGATAGGATAGAGGATAGGATAGGATAGAGGATAGGATAGGATAGAGGATAGGATAGGATAGAGGATAGGATAGGATAGGGGATAGGATAGGATAGAGGATAGGATAGGATAGAGGATAGGATAGGATAGAGGATAGGATAGGATAGAGGATAGGATAGGATAGAGGATAGGATAGGATAGAGGATAGGATAGGATAGAGGATAGGACAGGATAGAGGATAGGATAGGATAGAGGATAGGATAGGATAGAGGATAGGATAGGTAATTGGATAGGATAGAGTATAGGATAAGGTAGAGTATAGGATAGGATAGAGGATATAATAGGATAGAGGATAGGATAGGATAGAGGATAGGATAGGAAAGAGGATAGGATAGGATAGAGGATAGGATAGGATAGAGGATAGGATAGGATGGAGGATAGGATAGGATAGAGGATAGGATAGGATAGAGGATAGGATAGGATAGAGGATAGGATAGGATGGAGGATAGGATAGGATAGAGGATAGGATAGGATAGAGGATAGGATAGGATAGAGGATAGTATAGGATAGAGGATAGGATAGAATAGAGGATAGGATAGGATAGAGGATAGGATAGGATAGAGGATAGTATAGGATAGAGGATAGGATAGAATAGAGGATAGGATATGATAGAGGCTAGGATAGGATAGAGTATTGGATAGAGGATCGGATAGAAGATAGGATAGGATAGAGGATAGGATAGGATAGAGGATAGTATAGGATAGAGGATAGGATAGAATAGAGGATAGGATAGGATAGAGGCTAGGATAGGATAGAGTATTGGATAGAGGATCGGATAGAAGATAGGATAGGATAGAGGATAGGATAGGATAGAGGATAGTATAGGATAGAGGATAGGATAGAATAGAGGATAGGATAGGATAGAGGATAGGATAGAGGATAGGATAGGATAGAGGATAGGATTGGATAGAGGATAGGATAGAGGATAGGATAGAGGATAGGATAGACGATAGGATAGAGGATAGGATAGGAGTGAGGATAGGATAGGATAGAGGATAGGATAGGATAGAGGATAGGATAAGATAGAGGATAGGATAGAGGATAGGATAGAGGATAGGATAGGATAGAGGATAGGATTGGATAGAGGATAGGATAGAGGATAGGATAGAGGATAGGATGGAGGATAGGATAGAGGATAGGATAGGAGTGAGGATAGGATAGGATAGAGGATAGGATAGGATAGAGGATAGGATAGGATAGAGAATAGGATAGGATAGAGGATAGGATAGGATAGAGGATAGGATAGGGTAGAGGATAGGACAGGATAGAGGATAGGATAGGATAGAGGGTAGGATAGGATAGAGGATAGGATAGGATAGGATAGAGGATAGGATAGGATAGAGGATAGGATAGGATAGAGGATAGGATATGATAGAGGATAGGATAGGATAGAGGCTAGGATATGATAGATGATAGGATAGGATAGAGGATAGGATAGGAAAGAGGATAGGATAGGATAGAGGATAGGATAGGATAGAGGATAGGATAGGTAATTGGATAGGATAGAGTATAGGATAAGGTAGAGGATAGGATAGGATAGAGGATATAATAGGATAGAGGATAGGATAGGATAGAGGATAGGATAGGAAAGAGGATAGGATAGGATAGAGGATAGGATATGATAGAGGATAGGATAGGATAGAGGATAGGATAGGATAAAGGATAGGATAGGATAGAGGACAGAATAGGATAGGATAGACGATAGGACAGGATAGGATAGAGGATAGGATAGGATAGAGGATAGGATAGGATAGAGGATAGGATAGGATAGAGGATAGGATAGGATAGAGGATAGGGTAGGATAGAGGATAGGATAGGATAGAGGATAGGATAGGATAGAGGATAGGATAGGATAGAGGATAGGATAGGATAGAGGATAGGATAGGATAGAGGATAGGATAGGATAGAGGATAGGATAGGATAGAGGATAGGATAGGATAGAGGATAGGATAGGATAGAGGATAGGATAGGATAGAGGATAGGATAGGATAGAGGATAGGATAGGATAGAGGATAGGATAGGATAGAGGATAGGATAGGATAGAGGATAGGATAGGATAGAGGATAGGATAGGATAGAGGATAGGATAGGATAGAGGATAGGATAGGATAGAGGATAGGATAGGATAGAGGATAGGATAGGATAGAGGATAGGATAGGATAGAGGATAGGATAGGATAGAGGATAGGATAGGATAGAGGATAGGATAGGATAGAGGATAGGATAGGATAGAGGATAGGATAGGATAGAGGATAGGATAGGATAGATGATAGGATAGGATAGAGGATAGGATAGGATAGGATAGAGGATAGGATAGGATAGAGGATAGGATAGGATAGAGGATAGGATATGATAGAGGATAGGATAGGATAGAGGCTAGGATATGATAGAGGATAGGATAGGATAGAGGATAGGATAGGATAGAGGATAGGATAGGATAGAGGATACAATAGGATTGAGGAAAGGATAGGATAGAGGATAGGATAGGATAGAGGATAGGATAGGATAGGATAGAGGATAGGATAGGATAGAGGATAGGATAGGATAGAGGATAGGATAGGATAGAGAATAGGATAGGATAGAGGATAGGATAGGATAGAGGATAGGATAGGATAGGATAGAGGATAGGATAGGATAGAGGATAGGATAGGATAGAGGATAGGATAGGATAGAGGATAGGATAGGATAGAGGATAGGATAGGATAGAGGATAGGATAGGATAGAGGATAGGATAGGATAGAGGATAGGATAGGATAGAGCATAGGATAGGATAGAGGATAGGATAGGATAGAGGATAGGATAGGATAGAGGATAGGATAGGATAGAGGATAGGATAGGATAGAGGATAGGATAGGATAGAGGATAGGATAGAATAGAGGATAGGATAGGATAAAGGATAGGATAGGATAGAGGACAGAATAGGATAGGATAGACGATAGGACAGGATAGGATAGAGGATAGGATAGGATAGAGGATAGGATAGGATAGAGGATAGGATAGGATAGAGGATAGGATAGGATAGAGGATAGGATAGGATAGAGGATAGGATAGGATAGAGGATAGGATAGGATAGGATAGAGGATTGGATAGAGGATCGGATAGAAGATAGGATAGGATAGAGGATAGGATAGGATAGAGGATAGTATAGGATAGAGGATAGGATAGAATAGAGGATAGGATAGGATAAAGGATAGGATAGGATAGAGGACAGAATAGGATAGGATAGACGATAGGACAGGATAGGATAGAGGATAGGATAGGATAGAGGATAGGATAGAGGATAGGATAGAGGATAGGATAGAGGATAGGATAGGATAGAAGATAGGATAGGATAGAGGATAGGATAGGATAGAGGATAGTATAGGATAGAGGATAGGATAGAATAGAGGATAGGATAGGATAAAGGATAGGATAGGATAGAGGACAGAATAGGATAGGATAGACGATAGGACAGGATAGGATAGAGGATAGGATAGGATAGAGGATAGGATAGAGGATAGGATAGAGGATAGGATAGAGGATAGGATAGGATAGAGGATAGGATAGGATAGAGGATAGGATAGGATAGAGGATGGGATAGGATAGAGGATAGGATATGATAGAGGATAGGATAGGATAGAGGATTGGATAGAGGATCGGATAGAAGATAGGATAGGATAGAGGATAGGATAGGATAGAGGATAGTATAGGATAGAGGATAGGATAGGATAGAGGATAGGATAGGATAGAGGATAGGATAGGATAGAGGATAGGATAGGATAGAGGATAGGATAGGATAGAGGATAGGATAGGATAGAGGATAGGATAGGATAGAGGATAGGATAGGATAGAGGATAGGATAGGATAGAGGATAGGATAGGATAGAGGATAGGATAGGATAGAGGATAGGATAGGATAGAGGATAGGATAGGATAGAGGATAGGATAGGATAGAGGATAGGATAGGATAGAGGATAGGATAGGATAGGATAGAGGATTGGATATAGGATCGGATGGAAGATAGGATAGGATAGAGGATAGGATAGGATAGAGGATAGTATAGGATAGAGGATAGGATAGAATAGAGGATAGGATAGGATAAAGGATAGGATAGGATAGAGGACAGAATAGGATAGGATAGACGATAGGGCAGGATAGGATAGAGGATAGGATAGGATAGAGGATAGGATAGAGGATAGGATAGAGGATAGGATAGGATACAGAATAGGATAGGATAGAGGATAGGATAGGATAGAGGATGGGATAGGATAGAGGATAGGATATGATAGAGGATAGGATAGGATAGAGGATTGGATAGAGGATCGGATAGAAGATAGGATAGGATAGAGGATAGGATAGGATAGAGGATAGTATAGGATAGAGGATAGGATAGAATAGAGGATAGGATAGGATAGAGGACAGGATAGGACAGGATAGACGATAGGATAGGATAGGATAGAGGATAGGATAGAGGATTGGATAGAGGATAGGATACGATAGAGGTTAGGATAGGATAGAGGATAGGATAGGATAGGATAGAGGATAGGATAGGATAGAGGATAGGATAGGATAGAGGATAGGATAGGATAGAGGATAGGATAGGATAGAGGATAGGAAAGGATAGAGGATAGGATAGGATAGAGGATAGGATAGGATAGAGGATAGGATAGGATAGAGGATAGGATAGGATAGAAGATAGGATAGAGGATAGGATAGGATAGAGGATAGGATAGGATAGGATAGAGGATAGGATAGGATAGAGGATAGGATAGGATAGATGATAGGATAGGATAGAGGATAGGATAGGATAGAGGATAGGATAGGATAGAGGATAGGATAGGATAGAGGATAGGATAGGATAGGATAGAGGATTGGATAGAGGATAGGATAGAAGATAGGATAGGATAGAGGATAGGATAGGATAGAGGATAGTATAGGATAGAGGATAGGATAGAATAGAGGATAGGATAGGATAAAGGATACGATAGGATAGAGGACAGAATAGGATAGGATAGACGATAGGACAGGATAGGATAGAGGATAGGATAGGATAGAGGATAGGATAGAGGATAGGATAGAGGATAGGATAGGATAGAGGATAGGATAGGATAGAGGATAGGATAGGATAGAGGATGGGATAGGATAGAGGATAGGATATGATAGAGGATAGGATAGGATAGAGGATTGGATAGAGGATCGGATAGAAGATAGGATAGGATAGAGGATAGGATAGGATAGAGGATAGTATAGGATAGAGGATAGGATAGGATAGAGGATAGGATAGGATAGAGGATAGGATAGGATAGAGGATAGGATAGGATAGAGGATAGGATAGGATAGAGGATAGGATAGGATAGAGGATAGGATAGGATAGAGGATAGGATAGGATAGAGGATAGGATAGGATAGAGGATAGGATAGGATAGAGGATATGATAGGATAGAGGATAGGATAGGATAGAGGATAGGATAGGATAGAGGATAGAGGATAGAGGATAGGATAGGATAGAGGATTGGATATAGGATCGGATGGAAGATAGGATAGGATAGAGGATAGGATAGGATAGAGGATAGTATAGGATAGAGGATAGGATAGAATAGAGGATAGGATAGGATAAAGGATAGGATAGGATAGAGGACAGAATAGGATAGGATAGACGATAGGACAGGATAGGATAGAGGATAGGATAGGATAGAGGATAGGATAGAGGATAGGATAGGATACAGAATAGGATAGGATAGAGGATAGGATAGGATAGAGGATGGGATAGGATAGAGGATAGGATATGATAGAGGATAGGATAGGATAGAGGATTGGATAGAGGATCGGATAGAAGATAGGATAGGATAGAGGATAGGATAGGATAGAGGATAGTATAGGATAGAGGATAGGATAGAATAGAGGATAGGATAGGATAAAGGATAGGATAGGATAGAGGACAGGATAGGACAGGATAGACGATAGGATAGGATAGGATAGAGGATAGGACAGGATAGAGGATAGGATAGGATAGAGGATAGGATAGGATAGAGGATAGGATAGGTAATTGGATAGGATAGAGTATAGGATAAGGTAGAGTATAGGATAGGATAGAGGATATAATAGGATAGAGGATAGGATAGGATAGAGGATAGGATAGGAAAGAGGATAGGATAGGATAGAGGATAGGATAGGATAGAGGATAGGATAGGATGGAGGATAGGATAGGATAGAGGATAGGATAGGATAGAGGATAGGATAGGATAGAGGATAGGATAGGATGGAGGATAGGATAGGATAGAGGATAGGATAGGATAGAGGATAGGATAGGATAGAGGATAGTATAGGATAGAGGATAGGATAGAATAGAGGATAGGATAGGATAGAGGATAGGATAGGATAGAGGATAGTATAGGATAGAGGATAGGATAGAATAGAGGATAGGATATGATAGAGGCTAGGATAGGATAGAGTATTGGATAGAGGATCGGATAGAAGATAGGATAGGATAGAGGATAGGATAGGATAGAGGATAGTATAGGATAGAGGATAGGATAGAATAGAGGATAGGATAGGATAGAGGCTAGGATAGGATAGAGTATTGGATAGAGGATCGGATAGAAGATAGGATAGGATAGAGGATAGGATAGGATAGAGGATAGTATAGGATAGAGGATAGGATAGAATAGAGGATAGGATAGGATAGAGGATAGGATAGAGGATAGGATAGGATAGAGGATAGGATTGGATAGAGGATAGGATAGAGGATAGGATAGAGGATAGGATAGACGATAGGATAGAGGATAGGATAGGAGTGAGGATAGGATAGGATAGAGGATAGGATAGGATAGAGGATAGGATAAGATAGAGGATAGGATAGAGGATAGGATAGAGGATAGGATAGGATAGAGGATAGGATTGGATAGAGGATAGGATAGAGGATAGGATAGAGGATAGGATGGAGGATAGGATAGAGGATAGGATAGGAGTGAGGATAGGATAGGATAGAGGATAGGATAGGATAGAGGATAGGATAGGATAGAGAATAGGATAGGATAGAGGATAGGATAGGATAGAGGATAGGATAGGGTAGAGGATAGGACAGGATAGAGGATAGGATAGGATAGAGGGTAGGATAGGATAGAGGATAGGATAGGATAGGATAGAGGATAGGATAGGATAGAGGATAGGATAGGATAGAGGATAGGATATGATAGAGGATAGGATAGGATAGAGGCTAGGATATGATAGATGATAGGATAGGATAGAGGATAGGATAGGAAAGAGGATAGGATAGGATAGAGGATAGGATAGGATAGAGGATAGGATAGGTAATTGGATAGGATAGAGTATAGGATAAGGTAGAGGATAGGATAGGATAGAGGATATAATAGGATAGAGGATAGGATAGGATAGAGGATAGGATAGGAAAGAGGATAGGATAGGATAGAGGATAGGATATGATAGAGGATAGGATAGGATAGAGGATAGGATAGGATAAAGGATAGGATAGGATAGAGGACAGAATAGGATAGGATAGACGATAGGACAGGATAGGATAGAGGATAGGATAGGATAGAGGATAGGATAGGATAGAGGATAGGATAGGATAGAGGATAGGATAGGATAGAGGATAGGGTAGGATAGAGGATAGGATAGGATAGAGGATAGGATAGGATAGAGGATAGGATAGGATAGAGGATAGGATAGGATAGAGGATAGGATAGGATAGAGGATAGGATAGGATAGAGGATAGGATAGGATAGAGGATAGGATAGGATAGAGGATAGGATAGGATAGAGGATAGGATAGGATAGAGGATAGGATAGGATAGAGGATAGGATAGGATAGAGGATAGGATAGGATAGAGGATAGGATAGGATAGAGGATAGGATAGGATAGAGGATAGGATAGGATAGAGGATAGGATAGGATAGAGGATAGGATAGGATAGAGGATAGGATAGGATAGAGGATAGGATAGGATAGAGGATAGGATAGGATAGAGGATAGGATAGGATAGAGGATAGGATAGGATAGAGGATAGGATAGGATAGAGGATAGGATAGGATAGAGGATAGGATAGGATAGAGGATAGGATAGGATAGATGATAGGATAGGATAGAGGATAGGATAGGATAGGATAGAGGATAGGATAGGATAGAGGATAGGATAGGATAGAGGATAGGATATGATAGAGGATAGGATAGGATAGAGGCTAGGATATGATAGAGGATAGGATAGGATAGAGGATAGGATAGGATAGAGGATAGGATAGGATAGAGGATACAATAGGATTGAGGAAAGGATAGGATAGAGGATAGGATAGGATAGAGGATAGGATAGGATAGGATAGAGGATAGGATAGGATAGAGGATAGGATAGGATAGAGGATAGGATAGGATAGAGAATAGGATAGGATAGAGGATAGGATAGGATAGAGGATAGGATAGGATAGGATAGAGGATAGGATAGGATAGAGGATAGGATAGGATAGAGGATAGGATAGGATAGAGGATAGGATAGGATAGAGGATAGGATAGGATAGAGGATAGGATAGGATAGAGGATAGGATAGGATAGAGGATAGGATAGGATAGAGCATAGGATAGGATAGAGGATAGGATAGGATAGAGGATAGGATAGGATAGAGGATAGGATAGGATAGAGGATAGGATAGGATAGAGGATAGGATAGGATAGAGGATAGGATAGAATAGAGGATAGGATAGGATAAAGGATAGGATAGGATAGAGGACAGAATAGGATAGGATAGACGATAGGACAGGATAGGATAGAGGATAGGATAGGATAGAGGATAGGATAGGATAGAGGATAGGATAGGATAGAGGATAGGATAGGATAGAGGATAGGATAGGATAGAGGATAGGATAGGATAGAGGATAGGATAGGATAGGATAGAGGATTGGATAGAGGATCGGATAGAAGATAGGATAGGATAGAGGATAGGATAGGATAGAGGATAGTATAGGATAGAGGATAGGATAGAATAGAGGATAGGATAGGATAAAGGATAGGATAGGATAGAGGACAGAATAGGATAGGATAGACGATAGGACAGGATAGGATAGAGGATAGGATAGGATAGAGGATAGGATAGAGGATAGGATAGAGGATAGGATAGAGGATAGGATAGGATAGAAGATAGGATAGGATAGAGGATAGGATAGGATAGAGGATAGTATAGGATAGAGGATAGGATAGAATAGAGGATAGGATAGGATAAAGGATAGGATAGGATAGAGGACAGAATAGGATAGGATAGACGATAGGACAGGATAGGATAGAGGATAGGATAGGATAGAGGATAGGATAGAGGATAGGATAGAGGATAGGATAGAGGATAGGATAGGATAGAGGATAGGATAGGATAGAGGATAGGATAGGATAGAGGATGGGATAGGATAGAGGATAGGATATGATAGAGGATAGGATAGGATAGAGGATTGGATAGAGGATCGGATAGAAGATAGGATAGGATAGAGGATAGGATAGGATAGAGGATAGTATAGGATAGAGGATAGGATAGGATAGAGGATAGGATAGGATAGAGGATAGGATAGGATAGAGGATAGGATAGGATAGAGGATAGGATAGGATAGAGGATAGGATAGGATAGAGGATAGGATAGGATAGAGGATAGGATAGGATAGAGGATAGGATAGGATAGAGGATAGGATAGGATAGAGGATAGGATAGGATAGAGGATAGGATAGGATAGAGGATAGGATAGGATAGAGGATAGGATAGGATAGGATAGAGGATTGGATATAGGATCGGATGGAAGATAGGATAGGATAGAGGATAGGATAGGATAGAGGATAGTATAGGATAGAGGATAGGATAGAATAGAGGATAGGATAGGATAAAGGATAGGATAGGATAGAGGACAGAATAGGATAGGATAGACGATAGGGCAGGATAGGATAGAGGATAGGATAGGATAGAGGATAGGATAGAGGATAGGATAGAGGATAGGATAGGATACAGAATAGGATAGGATAGAGGATAGGATAGGATAGAGGATGGGATAGGATAGAGGATAGGATATGATAGAGGATAGGATAGGATAGAGGATTGGATAGAGGATCGGATAGAAGATAGGATAGGATAGAGGATAGGATAGGATAGAGGATAGTATAGGATAGAGGATAGGATAGAATAGAGGATAGGATAGGATAGAGGACAGGATAGGACAGGATAGACGATAGGATAGGATAGGATAGAGGATAGGATAGAGGATTGGATAGAGGATAGGATACGATAGAGGTTAGGATAGGATAGAGGATAGGATAGGATAGGATAGAGGATAGGATAGGATAGAGGATAGGATAGGATAGAGGATAGGATAGGATAGAGGATAGGATAGGATAGAGGATAGGAAAGGATAGAGGATAGGATAGGATAGAGGATAGGATAGGATAGAGGATAGGATAGGATAGAGGATAGGATAGGATAGAAGATAGGATAGAGGATAGGATAGGATAGAGGATAGGATAGGATAGGATAGAGGATAGGATAGGATAGAGGATAGGATAGGATAGATGATAGGATAGGATAGAGGATAGGATAGGATAGAGGATAGGATAGGATAGAGGATAGGATAGGATAGAGGATAGGATAGGATAGGATAGAGGATTGGATAGAGGATAGGATAGAAGATAGGATAGGATAGAGGATAGGATAGGATAGAGGATAGTATAGGATAGAGGATAGGATAGAATAGAGGATAGGATAGGATAAAGGATACGATAGGATAGAGGACAGAATAGGATAGGATAGACGATAGGACAGGATAGGATAGAGGATAGGATAGGATAGAGGATAGGATAGAGGATAGGATAGAGGATAGGATAGGATAGAGGATAGGATAGGATAGAGGATAGGATAGGATAGAGGATGGGATAGGATAGAGGATAGGATATGATAGAGGATAGGATAGGATAGAGGATTGGATAGAGGATCGGATAGAAGATAGGATAGGATAGAGGATAGGATAGGATAGAGGATAGTATAGGATAGAGGATAGGATAGGATAGAGGATAGGATAGGATAGAGGATAGGATAGGATAGAGGATAGGATAGGATAGAGGATAGGATAGGATAGAGGATAGGATAGGATAGAGGATAGGATAGGATAGAGGATAGGATAGGATAGAGGATAGGATAGGATAGAGGATAGGATAGGATAGAGGATATGATAGGATAGAGGATAGGATAGGATAGAGGATAGGATAGGATAGAGGATAGAGGATAGAGGATAGGATAGGATAGAGGATTGGATATAGGATCGGATGGAAGATAGGATAGGATAGAGGATAGGATAGGATAGAGGATAGTATAGGATAGAGGATAGGATAGAATAGAGGATAGGATAGGATAAAGGATAGGATAGGATAGAGGACAGAATAGGATAGGATAGACGATAGGACAGGATAGGATAGAGGATAGGATAGGATAGAGGATAGGATAGAGGATAGGATAGGATACAGAATAGGATAGGATAGAGGATAGGATAGGATAGAGGATGGGATAGGATAGAGGATAGGATATGATAGAGGATAGGATAGGATAGAGGATTGGATAGAGGATCGGATAGAAGATAGGATAGGATAGAGGATAGGATAGGATAGAGGATAGTATAGGATAGAGGATAGGATAGAATAGAGGATAGGATAGGATAAAGGATAGGATAGGATAGAGGACAGGATAGGACAGGATAGACGATAGGATAGGATAGGATAGAGGATAGGATAGAGGATTGGATAGAGGATAGGATACGATAGAGGATAGGATAGGATAGAGGATAGGATAGGATAGGATAGAGGATAGGATAGGATAGAGGATAGGATAGGATAGAGGATAGGATAGGATAGAGGATAGGATAGGATAGAGGATAGGATAGGATAGAGGATAGGATAGGATAGAGGATAGGAAAGGATAGAGGATAGGATAGGATAGAGGATAGGATAGGATAGAGGATAGGATAGGATAGAGGATAGGATAGGATAGAGGATAGGATAGGATAGAAGGTAGGATAGAGGATAGGATAGGATAGAGGATAGGATAGGATAGGATAGAGGATAGGATAGGATAGAGGATAGGATAGGATAGATGATAGGATAGGATAGAGGATAGGATAGGATAGAGGATAGGATAGGATAGAGGATAGGATAGGATAGAGGATAGGATAGGATAGAGGATAGGATAGGATAGAGGATAGGATAGGATAGAGGATAGGATAGGATAGAGGATAGGATAGGATAGAGGATAGGATAGGATAGAGGATAGGATAGGATAGAGGATAGGATAGGATAGAGGATAGGATAGAGGATAGGATAGGATAGGATAGAGGATAGGATAGGATAGAGGATAGGATAGGATAGAGGATAGTATAGGATAGAGGATAGGATAGAATAGAGGATAGGATAGGATAAAGGATAGGATAGGATAGAGGACAGAATAGGATAGGATAGACGATAGGACAGGATAGGATAGAGGATAGGATAGGATAGAGGATAGGATAGAGGATAGGATAGAGGATAGGATAGAGGATAGGATAGGATAGAGGATAGGATAGGATAGAGGATAGGATAGGATAGAGGATGGGATAGGATAGAGGATAGGATATGATAGAGGATAGGATAGGATAGAGGATTGGATAGAGGATCGGATAGAAGATAGGATAGGATAGAGGATAGGATAGGATAGAGGATAGTATAGGATAGAGGATAGGATAGGATAGAGGATAGGATAGGATAGAGGATAGGATAGGATAGAGGATAGGATAGGATAGAGGATAGGATAGGATAGAGGATAGGATAGGATAGAGGATAGGATAGGATAGAGGATAGGATAGGATAGAGGATAGGATAGGATAGAGGATAGGATAGGATAGAGGATATGATAGGATAGAGGATAGGATAGGATAGAGGATAGGATAGGATAGAGGATAGAGGATAGGATAGGATAGAGGATTGGATATAGGATCGGATGGAAGATAGGATAGGATAGAGGATAGGATAGGATAGAGGATAGTATAGGATAGAGGATAGGATAGAATAGAGGATAGGATAGGATAAAGGATAGGATAGGATAGAGGACAGAATAGGATAGGATAGACGATAGGACAGGATAGGATAGAGGATAGGATAGGATAGAGGATAGGATAGAGGATAGGATAGAGGATAGGATAGGATACAGAATAGGATAGGATAGAGGATAGGATAGGATAGAGGATGGGATAGGATAGAGAATAGGATATGATAGAGGATAGGATAGGATAGAGGATTGGATAGAGGATCGGATAGAAGATAGGATAGGATAGAGGATAGGATAGGATAGAGGATAGTATAGGATAGAGGATAGGATAGAATAGAGGATAGGATAGGATAAAGGATAGGATACGATAGAGGATAGGATAGGATAGAGGATAGGATAGGATAGGATAGAGGATAGGATAGGATAGAGGATAGGATAGGATAGAGGATAGGATAGGATAGAGGATAGGATAGGATAGAGGATAGGATAGGATAGAGGATAGGATAGGATAGAGGATAGGAAAGGATAGAGGATAGGATAGGATAGAGGATAGGATAGGATAGAGGATAGGATAGGATAGAGGATAGGATAGGATAGAGGATAGAATAGGATAGAAGGTAGGATAGAGGATAGGATAGGATAGAGGATAAGATAGGATAGGATAGAGGATAGGATAGGATAAAGGATAGGATAGGATAGATGATAGGATAGGATAGAGGATAGGATAGGATAGAGGATAGGATAGGATAGAGGATAGGATAGGATAGAGGATAGGATAGGATAGAGGATAGGATAGGATAGAGGATAGGATAGGATAGAGGATAGGATAGGATAGAGGATAGGATAGGATAGAGGATAGGATAGGATAGAGGATAGGATAGGATAGAGGATAGGATAGAGGATAGGATAGGATAGGATAGAGGATAGGATAGGATAGAGGATAGGATAGGATAGAGGATAGTATAGGATAGAGGATAGGATAGAATAGAGGATAGGATAGGATAAAGGATAGGATAGGATAGAGGACAGAATAGGATAGGATAGACGATAGGACAGGATAGGATAGAGGATAGGATAGGATAGAGGATAGGATAGAGGATAGGATAGAGGATAGGATAGAGGATAGGATAGGATAGAGGATAGGATAGGATAGAGGATAGGATAGGATAGAGGATGGGATAGGATAGAGGATAGGATATGATAGAGGATAGGATAGGATAGAGGATTGGATAGAGGATCGGATAGAAGATAGGATAGGATAGAGGATAGGATAGGATAGAGGATAGTATAGGATAGAGGATAGGATAGGATAGAGGATAGGATAGGATAGAGGATAGGATAGGATAGAGGATAGGATAGGATAGAGGATAGGATAGGATAGAGGATAGGATAGGATAGAGGATAGGATAGGATAGAGGATAGGATAGGATAGAGGATAGGATAGGATAGAGGATAGGATAGGATAGAGGATATGATAGGATAGAGGATAGGATAGGATAGAGGATAGGATAGGATAGAGGATAGAGGATAGGATAGGATAGAGGATTGGATATAGGATCGGATGGAAGATAGGATAGGATAGAGGATAGGATAGGATAGAGGATAGTATAGGATAGAGGATAGGATAGAATAGAGGATAGGATAGGATAAAGGATAGGATAGGATTGAGGACAGAATAGGATAGGATAGACGATAGGACAGGATAGGATAGAGGATAGGATAGGATAGAGGATAGGATAGAGGATAGGATAGAGGATAGGATAGGATACAGAATAGGATAGGATAGAGGATAGGATAGGATAGAGGATGGGATAGGATAGAGGATAGGATATGATAGAGGATAGGATAGGATAGAGGATTGGATAGAGGATCGGATAGAAGATAGGATAGGATAGAGGATAGGATAGGATAGAGGATAGTATAGGATAGAGGATAGGATAGAATAGAGGATAGGATAGGATAAAGGATAGGATAGGATAGAGGACAGGATAGGACAGGATAGACGATAGGATAGGATAGGATAGAGGATAGGATAGAGGATTGGATAGAGGATAGGATACGATAGAGGATAGGATAGGATAGAGGATAGGATAGGATAGGATAGAGGATAGGATAGGATAGAGGATAGGATAGGATAGAGGATAGGATAGGATAGAGGATAGGATAGGATAGAGGATAGGATAGGATAGAGGATAGGATAGGATAGAGGATAGGAAAGGATAGAGGATAGGATAGGATAGAGGATAGGATAGGATAGAGGATAGGATAGGATAGAGGATAGGATAGGATAGAAGGTAGGATAGAGGATAGGATAGGATAGAGGATAGGATAGGATAGGATAGAGGATAGGATAGGATAGAGGATAGGATAGGATAGATGAAAGGATAGGATAGAGGATAGGATAGGATAGAGGATAGGATAGGATAGAGGATAGGATAGGATAGAGGATAGGATAGGATAGAGGATAGGATAGGATAGAGGATAGGATAGGATAGAGGATAGGATAGGATAGAGGATAGGATAGGATAGAGGATAGGATAGGATAGAGGATAGGATAGGATAGGATAGAGGATAGGATAGGATAGAGGATAGGATAGGATAGAGGATAGGATAGAGGATAGGATAGGATAGGATAGAGGATAGGATAGGATAGAGGATAGGATAGAGGATAGGATGGAGGATAGGATAGAGGATAGGATAGGATAAAGGATAGAGGATAGGATATGATAGAGGATAGGATAAGGATAGAGGATAGGATATGATAGAGGATAGGATAGAGGATAGGATAGAGGATAGGATAGAGGATAGGATAGAGGATAGGATATAGGATAGGATAGAGGATAGGATAGGATAGAGGAAAGGATAGGATAGAGGATAGGATAGGATAGAGGAAAGGATAGGATAGAGGATAGGATACGATAGAGGATAGGATAGGATAGAGGATAGGATAGGATAGAGGATAGGCTGGATAGAGGATAGGATAGAGGATAGGATAGGATAGAGGATAGGATAGGATAGAGGATAGGATAGGATAGAGGATAGGATAGAGGATAGGATAGGATAGAGGATAGGATAGGATAGAGGATAGGATAGGATAGAGGATAGGATAGGATAGAGGATAGGATAGGATAGAGGATAGGATAGGATAGAGGATAGGATAGGATAGAGGATAGGATAGGATAGAGGATAGGATAGGATAGAGGATAGGATAGGATAGAGGATAGGATAGGATAGAGGATAGGATAGGATAGAGGATAGGATAGGATAGAGGATAGGATAGGATAGGATAGGATAGAGGATAGGATAGGATAGAGGATAGGATTAGGATAGAGGATAGGATACGATAGAGGATAGGATAGGATAGAGGATAGGATAGGATAGAGGATAGGATAGGATAGAGGATAGGATAGGATAGATGATAGGATAGGATAGAGGATAGGATAGGATAGAGGATAGGATAGGATAGAGGATAGGATAGGATAGAGGATAGGATAGGATAGATGATAGGATAGGATAGAGGATAGGATAGGATAGAGGATAGGATAGGATAGAGGATAGGATACAATAGAGGATAGGATAGGATAAAGGATAGGATAGGATAGAGGACACGATAGGACAGGATAGACGATAGGATAGGATAGGATAGAGGATAGGATAGGATTGGATAGAGGATAGGATACGATAGAGGATAGGATAGGATAGAGGATAGGATAGGATAGGATAGAGGATAGGATAGGATAGAGGATAGGATAGGATAGAGGATAGGATAGGATAGAGGATAGGATAGGATAGAGGATAGGATAGGATAGAGGATAGGATAGGATAGAGGATAGGAAAGGATAGAGGATAGGATAGGATAGAGGATAGGATAGGATAGAGGATAGGATAGGATAGAGGATAGGATAGGATAGAGGATAGGATAGGATAGAAGGTAGGATAGAGGATAGGATAGGATAGAGGATAGGATAGGATAGGATAGAGGATAGGATAGGATAGAGGATAGGATAGGATAGATGATAGGATAGGATAGAGGATAGGATAGGATAGAGGATAGGATAGGATAGAGGATAGGATAGGATAGAGGATAGGATAGGATAGAGGATAGGATAGGATAGAGGATAGGATAGGATAGAGGATAGGATAGGATAGAGGATAGGATAGGATAGAGGATAGGATAGGATAGAGGATAGGATAGGATAGAGGATAGGATAGGATAGAGGATAGGATAGGATAGAGGATAGGATAGGATAGAGGATAGGATAGAGGATAGGATAGGATAGGATAGAGGATAGGATAGGATAGAGGATAGGATAGAGGATAGGATAGGAGGATAGGATAGAGGATAGGATAGGATAAGGATAGAGGATAGGATATGATAGAGGATAGGATAAGGATAGAGGATAGGATAGGATAGAGGATAGGATAGAGGATAGGATAGAGGATAGGATAGAGGATAGGATAGAGGATAGGATATAGGATAGGATAGAGGATAGATAGATAGGATAGAGGAAAGGATAGGATAGAGGATAGGATAGGATAGAGGATAGGATAGGATAGAGGATAGGATAGGATAGAGGATAGGATAGGATAGGATAGAGGATAGGATAGGATAGAGGATAGATGGATAGAGGATAGGATAGAGGATAGGATAGGATAGAGGATAGGATAGGATAGAGGATAGGATAGAGGATAGGATAGGATAGAGGATAGGATAGGATAGAGGATAGGATAGGATAGAGGATAGGATAGGATAGAGGATAGGATAGGATAGAGGATAGGATAGATAGAGGATAGGATAGGATAGAGGATAGGATAGGATAGAGGATAGGATAGGATAGAGGATAGGATAGGATAGAGGATAGGATAGGATAGGATAGGATAGAGGATAGGATAGGATAGAGGATAGGATAGGATAGAGGATAGGATAGGATAGAGGATAGGATAGGATAGAGGATAGGATAGGATAGAGGATAGGATAGGATAGAGGATAGGATAGGATAGAGGATAGGATAGGATAGAGGATAGGATAGGATAGAGGATAGGATAGGATAGAGGATAGGATAGGATAGAGGATAGGATAGGATAGAGGATAGGATAGGATAGAGGATAGGATAGGATAGAGGATAGGATAGGATAGAGGATAGGATAGGATAGAGGATAGGATAGGATAGGATAGAGGATAGGATAGGATAGAGGATAGGATAGGATAGAGGATAGGATAGGATAGAGGATAGGATAGGATAGAGGATAGGATAGGATAGAGGATAGGATAGGATAGAGGATAGGATAGGATAGAGGATAGGATAGGATAGAGGATAGGATAGGATAGAGGATAGGATAGGATAGAGGATAGAGGATAGGATAGGATAGAGGATAGGATAGGATAGAGGATAGGATAGGATAGAGGATAGGATAGGATAGAGGATAGGATAGGATAGAGGATAGGATAGGATAGAGGATAGGATAGGATAGAGGATAGGATAGGATAGGATAGAGGATAGGATAGGATAGAGGATAGGATAGGATAGAGGATAGGATAGGATAGAGGATAGGATAGGATAGAGGATAGGATAGGATAGAGGATAGGATAGGATAGAGGATAGGATAGGATAGAGGATAGGATAGGATAGAGGATAGGATAGGATAGAGGATAGGATAGGATAGAGGATAGGATAGGATAGAGGATAGGATAGGATAGAGGATAGGATAGGATAGAGGATAGGATAGGATAGAGGATAGGATAGGATAGAGGATAGGATAGGATAGAGGATAGGATAGGATAGAGGATAGGATAGGATAGAGGATAGGATAGGATAGAGGATAGGATAGGATAGAGGATAGGATAGGATAGAGGATAGGATAGGATAGAGGATAGGATAGGATAGAGGATAGGATAGGATAGGATAGAGGATTGGATAGAGGATAGCATAGAGATAGGATAGGATAGAGGATAGGATAGGATAGAGGATAGTATAGGATAGAGGATAGGATAGAATAGAGGATAGGATAGGATAAAGGATAGGATAGGATAGAGGACAGAATAGGATAGGATAGACGATAGGACAGGATAGAAGGATAGAGGATAGGATAGGATAGAGGATAGGATAGAGGATAGGATAGAGGATAGGATAGAGAATAGGATAGGATAGAGGATAGGATAGGATAGAGGATAGGATAGGATAGATGATGGGATAGGATAGAGGATAGGATATGATAGAGGATAGGATAGGATAGAGGATTGGATAGAGGATCGGATAGAAGATAGTATAGGATAGAGGATAGGATAGGATAGAGGATAGTATAGGATAGAGGATAGGATAGAATAGAGGATAGGATAGGATAAAGGATAGGATAGGATAGAGGACAGAATAGGATAGGATAGACGATAGGATAGGATAGGATAGAGGATAGGATAGGATAGAGGATAGGATAGGATAGAGAATAGGATAGGATAGAGGATAGGATAGGATAGAGGATAGGATAGGATAGAGGATAGGATAGGATAGAGGATAGGGTAGGATAGAGGATAGGATAGGATAGAGGATATAATAGGATTGAGGAAAGGATAGGATAGAGGATAGGATAGGATAGAGGATAGGATAGGAAAGAGGATAGGATAGGATGGAGGATAGGATAGGATAGAGGAAACGATAGGATAGAGGATAGGATAGGTAATTGGATAGCATAGAGGGTAGGATAAGGTAGAGGATAGTATAGGATAGAGGATAGGATAGGATGGAGGATAGGATAGGGTAGAGGATAGAATTGGATAGAGGATAGTATAGAGGATAGGATAGGATAGAGGATAGGATAGGATAGAGGATAGGATAGAGGATAGGATAGGATAGAGGATAGGATAGGATAGAGGATAGGATAGGATAGGATAGAGGATAGGATAGGATAGGATAAAAAATAGGATAGGATGGGATAGAGGATAGGATAGGATAGAGGATAGGATAGGATAGAGGATAGGCTAGGATAGAGGATAGGATAGGATAGAGGATAGGATAGGATAGAGGATATAATAGGATTGAGGAAAGGATAGGATAGAGGACAGGATCGGATAGAGGATAGGATAGGAAAGAGGATATCATAGGATAGAGGATAGGATAGGATAGAGGATAGGATAGGATAGAGAATAGGATAGGATAGAGGATAGGATGGGACAGAGGATAGGATAGGATAGAGGATAGGATAGAGGATAGGATAGAGGATAGGATAGGATAGAGGATAGGATAGGATAGAGGATAGGACAGGATAGAGGATAGGATAGGATAGAGGATAGGATAGGATAGAGGATAGGATAGGATAGAGGATAGGATAGGATAGAGGATAGGATAGGATAGAGGATAGGATAGGATAGAGGATAGGATAGGATAGAGGATAGGATAGGATAGAGGATAGGATAGGATAGAGAATAGGATAGGATAGAGGATAGGATAGGATAGAGGATAGGATAGGATAGGATAGAGGATAGGATAGGATAGAGGATAGGATAGGATAGAGGATAGGATAGGATAGAGGATAGGATAGGATAGAGGATAGGATAGGATAGAGGATAGGTTAGGATAGAGGATAGGATAGGATAGAGGATAGGATAGGATAGAGGATAGGATAGGATAGAGGATAGGATAGGATAGAGGATAGGATAGGATAGAGGATAGGATAGGATAGAGGATAGGATAGGATAGAGGATAGGATAGGATAGAGGATAGGATAGGATAGAGGATAGGATAGGATAGAGGATAGGATAGGATAGAGGATGGGATAGGATAGAGGATAGGATAGGATAGAGGATAGGATAGGATAGAGGATAGGATAGGATAGAGGATAGGATAGGATAGAGGATAGGATAGGATAGAGGATAGGATAGGATAGAGGATAGGATAGGATAGAGGATAGGATAGGATAGAGGATAGGATAGGATAGAGGATAGGATAGGATAGAGGATAGGATAGGATAGAGGATAGGATAGGATAGAGGATAGGATAGGATAGAGGATAGGATAGGATAGAGGATAGGATAGGATAGAGGATAGGATAGGATAGAGGATAGGATAGGATAGAGGATAGGATAGGATAGAGGATAGGATAGGATAGAGGATAGGATAGGATAGAGGATAGGATAGGATAGAGGATAGGATAGGATAGAGGATAGGATAGGATAGAGGATAGGATAGGATAGAGGATAGGATAGGATAGAGGGTAGGATAGGATAGAGGATAGGATAGGATAGGATAGAGGATAGGATAGGATAGAGGATAGGATAGGATAGAGGATAGGATATGATAGAGGATAGGATAGGATAGAGGCTAGGATATGATAGAGGCTAGGATATGATAGAGGATAGGATAGGATAGAGGATAGGATAGGATAGAGGATAGGATAGGATAGAGGATACAATAGGATTGAGGAAAGGATAGGATAGAGGATAGGATAGGATAGAGGATAGGATAGGATAGAGGATAGGATAGGATAGAGGATAGGATAGGATAGAGGATAGGATAGGATAGAGGATAGGATAGGATAGAGGATAGGATAGGATAGAGGATAGGATAGGATAGAGGATAGGATAGGATAGAGGATAGGATAGGATAGAGGATAGGATAGGATAGAGGATAGGATAGGATAGAGGATAGGATAGGATAGAGGATAGGATAGGATAGAGGATAGGATAGGATAGAGGATAGGATAGGATAGAGGATAGGATAGGATAGAGGATAGGATAGGATAGAGGATAGGATAGGATAGAGGATAGGATAGGATAGAGGATAGGATAGGATAGAGGATAGGATAGGATAGAGGATAGGATAGGATAGGATAGAGGATTGGATAGAGGATCGGATAGAAGATAGGATAGGATAGAGGATAGGATAGGATAGAGGATAGTATAGGATAGAGGATAGGATAGAATAGAGGATAGGATAGGATAAAGGATAGGATAGGATAGAGGACAGAATAGGATAGGATAGACGATAGGACAGGATAGGATAGAGGATAGGATAGGATAGAGGATAGGATAGAGGATAGGATAGAGGATAGGATAGAGGATAGGATAGGATAGAGGATAGGATAGGATAGAGGATAGGATAGGATAGAGGATGGGATAGGATAGAGGATAGGATATGATAGAGGATAGGATAGGATAGAGGATTGGATAGAGGATCGGATAGAAGATAGGATAGGATAGAGGATAGGATAGGATAGAGGATAGTATAGGATAGAGGATAGGATAGGATAGAGGATAGGATAGGATAAAAGGATAGGATAGGATAGAGGATAGGATAGGATAGAGGATAGGATAGGATAGAGGATAGGATAGGATAGAGGATAGGATAGGATAGAGGATAGGATAGGATAGAGGATAGGATAGGATAGAGGATAGGATAGGATAGAGGATAGGATAGGATAGAGGATAGGATAGGATAGAGGATAGGATAGGATAGGATAGAGGATTGGATATAGGATTGGATAGAAGATAGGATAGGATAGAGGATAGGATAGGATAGAGGATAGTATAGGATAGAGGATAGGATAGAATAGAGGATAGGATAGGATAAAGGATAGGATAGGATAGAGGACAGAATAGGATAGGATAGACGATAGGACAGGATAGGATAGAGGATAGGATAGGATAGAGGATAGGATAGAGGATAGGATAGAGGATAGGATAGGATACAGAATAGGATAGGATAGAGGATAGGATAGGATAGAGGATGGGATAGGATAGAGGATAGGATATGATAGAGGATAGGATTGGATAGAGGATTGGATAGAGGATCGGATAGAAGATAGGATAGGATAGAGGATAGGATAGGATAGAGGATAGTATAGGATAGAGGATAGGATTGAATAGAGGATAGGATAGGATAAAGGATAGGATAGGATAGAGGACAGGATAGGACAGGATAGACGATAGGATAGGATAGGATAGAGGATAGGATAGAGGATAGGATAGAGGATAGGATACGATAAAGGATAGGATAGGATAGAGGATAGGATAGGATAGGATAGAGGATAGGATAGGATAGAGGATAGGATAGGATAGAGGATAGGATAGGATAGAGGATAGGATAGGATAGAGGATAGGATAGGATAGAGGATAGGAAAGGATAGAGGATAGGATAGGATAGAGGATAGCATAGGATAGAGGATAGGATAGGATAGAGGATAGGATAGGATAGAGCATAGGGTAGGATAGAGGATAGGATAGGATAGAAGATAGGATAGAGGATAGGATAGGATAGAGGATAGGATAGGATAGGATAGAGGATAGGATAGGATAGAGGATAGGATAGGATAGATGATAGGATAGGATAGAGGATAGGATAGGATAGAGGATAGGATAGGATAGAGGATAGGATAGGATAGAGGATAGGATAGGATAGAGGATAGGATAGGATAGAGGATAGGATAGGATAGAGGATAGGATAGGATAGAGGATAGGATAGGATAGAGGATAGGATAGGATAGAGGATAGGATAGGATAGGATAGAGGATAGGATAGGATAGAGGATAGGATAGAGGATAGGATAGAGGATAGGATAGAGGATAGGATAGAGGATAGGATAGAGGATAGGATAGGATAAAGGATAGAGGATAGGATATGATAGAGGATAGGATAAAGGATAGAGGATAGGATATGATAGAGGATAGGATAGAGGATAGGATAGAGGATAGGATATAGGATAGGATAGAGGATAGGATAGGATAGAGGAAAGGATAGGATAGAGGATAGGATAGGATAGAGGAAAGGATAGGATAGAGGATAGGATAGGTAATTGGATAGCATAGAGGGTAGGATAAGGTAGATGATAGTATAGGATAGAGGATAGGATAGGATAGAGGATAGGATTGGATAGAGGATAGGATAGAGGATAGAATAGATTATAGGATAGAGGATAGGATAGCGGATAGGATACGATAGAGGATAGGATAGGATAGAGGATAGGATAGGATAGAGGATAGGCTGGATAGAGGATAGGATAGGATAGAGGATAGGATAGGATAGAGGATAGGATAGAGGATAGGATAGGATAGAGGATAGGATAGGATAGAGGATAGGATAGGATAGAGGATAGGATAGGATAGAGGATAGGATAGGATAGAGGATAGGATAGGATAGAGGATAGGATAGGATAAAGGATAGGATAGGATAGAGGACAGGATAGGACAGGATAGACGATAGGATAGGATAGGATAGAGGATAGGATAGAGGATAGGATAGAGGATAGGATACGATAAAGGATAGGATAGGATAGAGGATAGGATAGGATAGGATAGAGGATAGGATAGGATAGAGGATAGGATAGGATAGAGGATAGGATAGGATAGAGGATAGGATAGGATAGAGGATAGGATAGGATAGAGGATAGGAAAGGATAGAGGATAGGATAGGATAGAGGATAGCATAGGATAGAGGATAGGATAGGATAGAGGATAGGATAGGATAGAGCATAGGGTAGGATAGAGGATAGGATAGGATAGAAGATAGGATAGAGGATAGGATAGGATAGAGGATAGGATAGGATAGGATAGAGGATAGGATAGGATAGAGGATAGGATAGGATAGATGATAGGATAGGATAGAGGATAGGATAGGATAGAGGATAGGATAGGATAGAGGATAGGATAGGATAGAGGATAGGATAGGATAGAGGATAGGATAGGATAGAGGATAGGATAGGATAGAGGATAGGATAGGATAGAGGATAGGATAGGATAGAGGATAGGATAGGATAGAGGATAGGATAGGATAGGATAGAGGATAGGATAGGATAGAGGATAGGATAGAGGATAGGATAGAGGATAGGATAGAGGATAGGATAGAGGATAGGATAGAGGATAGGATAGGATAAAGGATAGAGGATAGGATATGATAGAGGATAGGATAAAGGATAGAGGATAGGATATGATAGAGGATAGGATAGAGGATAGGATAGAGGATAGGATATAGGATAGGATAGAGGATAGGATAGGATAGAGGAAAGGATAGGATAGAGGATAGGATAGGATAGAGGAAAGGATAGGATAGAGGATAGGATAGGTAATTGGATAGCATAGAGGGTAGGATAAGGTAGATGATAGTATAGGATAGAGGATAGGATAGGATAGAGGATAGGATTGGATAGAGGATAGGATAGAGGATAGAATAGATTATAGGATAGAGGATAGGATAGCGGATAGGATACGATAGAGGATAGGATAGGATAGAGGATAGGATAGGATAGAGGATAGGCTGGATAGAGGATAGGATAGAGGATAGGATAGGATAGAGGATAGGATAGGATAGAGGATAGGATAGAGGATAGGATAGGATAGAGGATAGGATAGGATAGAGGATAGGATAGGATAGAGGATAGGATAGGATAGAGGATAGGATAGGATAGAGGATAGGATAGGATAGAGGATAGGATAGGATAGAGGATAGGATAGGATAGAGGATAGGATAGGATAGGATAGAGGATAGGATAGGATAGGATAGAGGATAGGATAGGATAGAGGATAGGATACGATAGAGGATAGGATAGGATAGAGGATAGGATAGGATAGAGGATAGGATAGGATAGAGGATAGGATAGGATAGAGGATAGGATAGGATAGAGGATAGGATAGGATAGAGGATAGGATAGGATAGAGGATAGAGGATAGGACAGGATAGAGGATAGGATAGGGTAGAGAATACTATAGGATAGAGGATAGGATAGGATAGAGGATAGGATAGATAGAGGATAGGATAGGATAGAGGATAGGATAGGATAGAGGATAGGATAGGATAGAGGATAGGATAGGATAGAGGATAGGATAGGATAGAGGATAGAGGATAGGATAGGATAGAGGATAGGATAGGATAGAGAATAGGATAGGATAGAGGATAGGATAGGATAGAGGATAGGATAGGATAGAGGATAGGATAGGATAGAGGATAGGATAGGATAGAGGATAGATGATAGAGGATAGGATAGGATAGAGGATAGGATAGGATAGAGGATAGGATAGGATAGAGGATAGGATAGGATAGGATAGAGGATAGGATAGGATAGAGGATAGGATAGGATAGAGGATAGGATACGATAGAGGATAGGATAGGATAGAGGATAGGATAGGATAGAGGATAGGATAGGATAGAGGATAGGATAGGATAGAGGATAGGATAGGATAGAGGATTGGATAGGATAGAGGATAGAGGATAGGACAGGATAGAGGATAGGATAGGGTAGAGAATACTATAGGATAGAGGATAGGATAGGATAGAGGATAGGATAGATAGAGGATAGGATAGGATAGAGGATAGGATAGGATAGAGGATAGGATAGGATAGAGGATAGGATAGGATAGAGGATAGGATAGGATAGAGGATAGAGGATAGGATAGGATAGAGGATAGGATAGGATAGAGAATAGGATAGGATAGAGGATAGGATAGGATAGAGGATAGGATAGGATAGAGGATAGGATAGGATAGAGGATAGGATAGGATAGAGGATAGATGATAGAGGATAGGATAGGATAGAGGATAGGATAGGATAGAGGATAGGATAGGATAGAGGATAGGATAGGATAGAGGATAGGATAGGATAGAGGATAGGATAGGATAGAGGATAGGATAGGATAGAGGATAGGATAGGATAGAGGATAGGATCGGATAGAGGATAGGATAGGATAGAGGATATAATAGGATAGAGGATAGGATAGGATAGAGGATAGGATAAGATAGAGGATAGGATAGGATAGGATAGAGGATTGGATAGAGGATCGGATAGAAGATAGGATAGGATAGAGGATCGGATAGAAGATAGGATAGGATAGAGGATAGGATAGGATAGAGGATAGTATAGGATAGAGGATAGGATAGAATAGAGGATAGGATAGGATAAAGGATAGGATAGGATAGAGGACAGAATAGGATAGGATAGACGATAGGACAGGATAGGATAGAGGATAGGATAGGATAGAGGATAGGATAGAGGATAGGATAGAGGATAGGATAGAGGATAGGATAGGATAGAGGATAGGATAGGATAGAGGATAGGATAGGATAGATGATGGGATAGGATAGAGGATAGGATATGATAGAGGATAGGATAGGATAGAGGATTGGATAGAGGATCGGATAGAAGATAGTATAGGATAGAGGATAGGATAGGATAGAGGATAGTATAGGATAGAGGATAGGATAGAATAGAGGATAGGATAGGATAAAGGATAGGATAGGATAGAGGACAGAATAGGATAGGATAGACGATAGGATAGGATAGGATAGAGGATAGGATAGAGGATAGGATAGAGGATAGAATACGATAGAGGATAGGATAGGATAGAGGATAGGATAGGATAGAGGATAGGATAGGATGTAGGATAGGATAGGATAGAGGATAGGATAGGATAGAGGATAGGATAGGATAGAGGATAGTATAGGATAGAGGATAGGATAGAATAGAGGATAGGATAGGATAAAGGATAGGATAGGATAGAGGATAGGATAGGATAGAGGATAGGATAGGATAGGATAGAGGATAGGATAGGATAGAGAATAGGATAGGATAGAGGATAGGATGGGATAGAGGATAGGATAGGATAGAGGATAGGATAGGATAGAGGATAGGGTAGGATAGAGGATAGGATAGGATAGAGGATATAATAGGATTGAGGAAAGGATAGGATAGAGGATAGGATAGGATAGAGGATAGGATAGGAAAGAGGATAGGATAGAATAGAGGATAGGATAGGATAAAGGATAGGATAGGATAGAGGACAGAATAGGATAGGATAGACGATAGGACAGGATAGGATAGAGGATAGGATAGGATAGAGGATAGGATAGAGGATAGGATAGAGGATAGGATAGAGGATAGGATAGGATAGAGGATAGGATAGGATAGAGGATAGGATAGGATAGATGATGGGATAGGATAGAGGATAGGATATGATAGAGGATAGGATAGGATAGAGGATTGGATAGAGGATCGGATAGAAGATAGTATAGGATAGAGGATAGGATAGGATAGAGGATAGTATAGGATAGAGGATAGGATAGAATAGAGGATAGGATAGGATAAAGGATAGGATAGGATAGAGGACAGAATAGGATAGGATAGACGATAGGATAGGATAGGATAGAGGATAGGTTAGAGGATAGGATAGAGGATAGAATACGATAGAGGATAGGATAGGATAGAGGATAGGATAGGATAGAGGATAGGATAGGATGTAGGATAGGATAGGATAGAGGATAGGATAGGATAGAGGATAGGATAGGATAGAGGATAGTATAGGATAGAGGATAGGATAGAATAGAGGATAGGATAGGATAAAGGATAGGATAGGATAGAGGATAGGATAGGATAGAGGATAGGATAGGATAGGATAGAGGATAGGATAGGATAGAGAATAGGATAGGATAGAGGATAGGATAGGATAGAGGATAGGATAGGATAGAGGATAGGATAGGATAGAGGATAGGGTAGGATAGAGGATAGGATAGGATAGAGGATATAATAGGATTGAGGAAAGGATAGGATAGAGGATAGGATAGGATAGAGGATAGGATAGGAAAGAGGATAGGATAGGATGGAGGATAGGATAGGATAGAGGAAACGATAGGATAGAGGATAGGATAGGTAATTGGATAGCATAGAGGGTAGGATAAGGTAGAGGATAGTATAGGATAGAGGATAGGATAGGATGGAGGATAGGATAGGGTAGAGGATAGAATTGGATAGAGGATAGTATAGAGGATAGGATAGGATAGAGGATAGGATAGGATAGAGGATAGGATAGAGGATAGGATAGAGGATAGGATAGGATAGAGGATAGGATAGGATAGAGGATAGGATAGGATAGAGGATAGGATAGGATAGAGGATAGGATAGGATAGAGGATAGGATAGGATAGAGGATAGGATAGGATAGAGGATAGGATAGGATAGAGGATAGGATAGGATAGAGGATAGGATAGGATAGAGGATAGGATAGGATAGAGGATAGGATAGGATAGAGGATAGGATAGGATAGAGGATAGGATAGGATAGAGGATAGGATAGGATAGAGGATAGGATAGGATAGAGGATAGGATAGGATAGGATAGAGGATAGGATAGGATAGGATAAAGGATAGGATAGGATAGGATAGAGGATAGGATAGGATAGAGGATAGGATAGGATAGAGGATAGGCTAGGATACAGGATAGGATAGGATAGAGGATAGGATAGGATAGAGGATATAATAGGATTGAGGAAAGGATAGGATAGAGGATAGGATCGGATAGAGGATAGGATAGGAAAGAGGATATCATAGGATAGAGGATAGGATAGGATAGAGGATAGGATAGGATAGAGAATAGGATAGGATAGAGGATAGGATGGGACAGAGGATAGGATAGAGGATAGGATAGAGGATAGGATAGAGGATAGGATAGCGGATAGGATACGATAGAGGATAGGATAGGATAGAGGATAGGATAGGATAGAGGATAGGATAGGATAGAGGATAGGATAGGATAGAGAATAGGATAGGGGATTGGATAGGATAGAGTATAGGTTAGGATAGAGAATAGGATAGGGGATTGGATAGGATAGAGGATAGTATAGGATTGAGGATAGGATAGGAAAGAGGATAGGATAGTATAGAGGATAGGATAGGATAGATGGTAGGATTGGATAGAGGATAGGATAGGATTGGGGACAGGATAGGAGAGAGGATAGGACAGGATAGAGGATAGGATAGGGGGTTTGATAGGATAGAGGATAGGATACGATAGACGATAGGATAGGATAGAGGATAGGATAGGATAGAGGATACGATAGGATAGAGGATACGATATTATAGAGGATAGGATAGCATAGAAGATACGATAGGATAGATGATATTTTAGGAAAGGGGATAGGATATGATAGAGGATTCGGTATTATAGAGGATAGGATAGGATAGAGGATAGGATAGGATAGAGGATAGGATAGGATTGAGGATAAGATAGGATAGAGGATAGGGTAGGATAGAGAATAGGATAGAATAGATGATATTATAGGATAGGGTATAGGATAGGGTAGAGGATAGGATAGGATAGAGGATAGGATAGGGTAGAGGATAGGATAGGATAGAGGATAGGATAGGACAGAGGATAGGATAGGATAGAGGATAGGATAGGATTGGGGATAGGATAGGAGAGAGGATAGGACAGGATAGAGGATAGGATAGGGGGTTTGTTAGGATAGAGGATAGGATACGATAGACGATAGGATAGGATAGAGGATAGGATAGGATAGAGGATAGGATAGGATACAGGATAGGATAGGATAGAGGATAGGATAGGATAGAGGATAGGATAGGATATAGGATAGGATAGGATAGAGGATAGTATAGGATAGAGGATAGGATAGGATGGAGGATAGGATAGGGTAGAGGATAGAATTGGATAGAGGATATTATAGAGGATAGGATAGAGGATAGGATAGGATAGAGGATAGGATAGGATAGAGGATAGGATAGGATAGAGGATAGGATAGGATAGAGGATAGGATAGGATAGAGGATAGGATAGGATAGAGGATAGGATAGGATAGAGGATAGGATAGGATAGAGGATAGGATAGGATACAGGATAGGATAGGATAGAGGATAGGATAGGATAGAGGATAGGATAGGATAGAGGATCGGATAGGATAGAGGATAGGATAGGATAGAGGATAGGATAGGATAGAGGATAGGATAGGATAGAGGATAGGATAGGATAGAGGATAGGATAGGTAATTGGATAGGATAGAGTGTAGGATAAGGTAGAGGATAGGATAGGATAGAGGATATAATAGGATAGAGGATAGGATTGGATGGAGGATAGGATAGGAAAGAGGATAGGATAGGATAGAGGATAGGATAGGATAGAGGATAGGATAGGATAGAGGATAGGATAGGATAGAGGATAGGATAGGATAGAGGATAGTGTAGGATAGAGGATAGGATAGAATAGAGGATAGGATAGGATAGAGGACAGGATAGGATAGAGGATAGGAATGGATAGAGGATAGGATAGAGGATAGGATAGGATAGAGGATAGGATAGGATAGAGGAGAGGATAGGTAATTGGATAGGATAGAGTATAGGATAAGGTAGAGGATAGGATAGGATAGAGGATAGGATAGGATAGAGGATAGGATAGGATAGAGGATAGTATAGGATAGAGGATAGGATAGAATAGAGGATAGGATAGGATAAAGGATAGGGTACGATAGAGAACAGAATAGGATAGGATAGACGATAGGACAGGATAGGATAGAGAATAGGATAGGATAGAGGATAGGATAGAGGATAGGATAGAGGATAGGATAGGATAGAGGATAGGATAGGATAGAGGATAGGATAGGATAGAGGATGGGATAGGATAGAGGATAGGATATGATAGAGGATAGGATAGGATAGAGGATAGGATAGGATAGAGGATAGGATAGGATAGAGGATATAATAGGATTGAGGAAAGGATAGGATAGAGGATAGGATTGGATAGAGGATCGGATAGAAGAGAGGATAGGATAGAGGATAGGATAGGATAGAGGATAGTATAGGATAGAGGATAGGATAGAATAGAGGATAGGATAGGATAAAGGATAGGATACGATAGAGGACAGAATAGGATAGGATAGACGATAGGACAGGATAGGATAGAGAATAGGATAGGATAGAGGATAGGATAGAGGATAGGATAGAGGATAGGATAGAGGATAGGATAGGATAGAGGATAGGATAGGATAGAGGATAGGATAGGATAGAGGATAGGATAGGATAGAGGATAGGATAGGATAGAGGATAGGATAGGATAGAGGATAGGATAGGATAGAAGATAGGATAGGATAGAGGATAGGATAGGATAGAGGATAGGATAGGATAGAGGATAGGATAGGATAGAGGATAGGATAGGATAGAGGATAGGATAGGATAGAGGATAGGATAGGATAGAGGATAGGATAGGATAGAGGATAGGATAGGATAGAGGATAGGATAGGATAGAGGATAGGATAGGATAGAGGATAGAGGATAGGATAGGATAGAGGATAGGATAGGATAGAGAATAGGATAGGATAGAGGATAGGATAGGATAGAGGATAGGATAGGATAGAGGATAGGATAGGATAGAGGATAGGATAGGATAGAGGATAGTATAGGATAGATAATAGGATAGAATAGAGGATAGGATAGGATAGAGGATAGGATAGGATAGAGGATATAATAGGATTGAGGAAAGGATAGGATAGAGGATAGGATTGGATAGAGGATCGGATAGAAGAGAGGATAGGATAGAGGATAGGATAGGATAGAGGATAGTATAGGATAGAGGATAGGATAGAATAGAGGATAGGATAGGATAAAGGATAGGATACGATAGAGGACAGAATAGGATAGGATAGACGATAGGACAGGATAGGATAGAGAATAGGATAGGATAGAGGATAGGATAGAGGATAGGATAGGATAGAGGATAGGATAGGATAGAGGATAGGATAGGATAGAGGATAGGATAGGATAGAGGATAGGATAGGATAGAGGATAGGATAGGATAGAGGATAGGATAGGATAGAGGATAGGATAGGATAGAGGATAGGATAGGATAGAGGATAGGATAGGATAGAGGATAGGATAGGATAGAGGATAGGATAGGATAGAGGATAGGATAGGATAGAGGATAGGATAGGATAGAGGATAGGATAGGATAGAGGATAGGATAGGATAGAGGATAGGATAGGATAGGATATAGGATAGGATAGGATAGAGGATAGAGGATAGAGGATAGGATAGGATAGAGGATAGGATAGGGTAGAGAATACTATAGGATAGAGGATAGGATAGGATAGAGGATAGGATAGATAGAGGATAGGATAGGATAGAGGATAGGATAGGATAGAGGATAGGGTAGGATAGAGGATAGAGGATAGGATAGGATAGAGGATAGAGGATATGATAGGATAGAGGATAGAGGATAGGATAGGATAGAGGATAGGATAGGATAGAGGCTAGGATAGGATAGAGGATAGGATAGGATAGAGCATAGGATAGGATAGAGGATAGGATAGGATAGAGGATAGGATAGGATAGAGGATAGGATAGGATAGAGCATAGGATAGGATAGAGGATAGGATAGGATAGAGGATAGGATAGGATAGAGGATAGGATAGGATAGAGGATATAATAGGATTGAGGAAAGGATAGGATAGAGGATAGGATTGGATAGAGGATCGGATAGAAGAGAGGATAGGATAGAGGATAGGATAGGATAGAGGATAGTATAGGATAGAGGATAGGATAGAATAGAGGATAGGATAGGATAAAGGATAGGATACGATAGAGGACAGAATAGGATAGGATAGACGATAGGACAGGATAGGATAGAGAATAGGATAGGATAGAGCATAGGATAGAGGATAGGATAGAGGATAGGATAGGATAGAGGATAGGATAGGATAGAGGATAGGATAGGATAGAGGATGGGATAGGATAGAGGATAGGATATGATAGAGGATAGGATAGGATAGAGGATTGGATAGGAAAGAGGATAGGATAGGATAGAGGATAGGATAGGATAGAGGATAGGATAGGATAGAGGATAGGATATGATAGAGGATAGGATAGGATAGAGGATCGTATAGAGGATAGGATAGGATAGTGGATAGGATCGGATAGAGGATAGGATAGGATAGAGGATAGGATAGGATAGAGGATAGTGTAGGATAGAGGATAGGATAGAATAGAGGATAGGATAGGATAGAGGACAGGATAGGATAGAGGATAGGAATGGATAGAGGATAGGATAGAGGATAGGATAGGATAGAGGATAGGATAGGATAGAGGAGAGGATAGGTAATTGGATAGGATAGAGTATAGGATAAGGTAGAGGATAGGATAGGATTGAGGATAGGATAGGATAGAGGATAGAGTAGGATAGAGGATAGGATAGGATAGAGGATAGGATTGGATAGAGGATCGGATAGAGGATAGGATAGGATAGAGGATAGGATAGGATAGAGGACAGGATAGAGGATAGGATAGGATAGAGGATAGGATAGGATAGAGGATAGGATAGGATAGAAGATAGGATAGGATAGAGGATAGGATAGGATAGAGGATAGGATAGGATAGAGGATAGAGGATAGGATAGGATAGAGGATAGGATAGGATAGAGGATAGGATACGATAGAGGATAGGATAGGATAGAGGATAGGATAGGATAGAGGATAGGATAGAATAGAGGATAGGATAGGATAAAGGATAGGATACGATAGAGGACAGAATAGGATAGGATAGACGATAGGACAGGATAGGATAGAGAATAGGATAGGATAGAGGATAGGATAGAGGATAGGATAGAGGATAGGATAGGATAGAGGATAGGATAGGATAGAGGATAGAATAGGATAGAGGATGGGATAGGATAGAGGATAGGATATGATAGAGGATAGGATTGGATAGAGGATAGGATAGGATAGAGGATAGGATAGGATAGAGGATAGGATAGGATAGAGGATAGGATAGGATAGAGGATAGGATAGGATAGAGGATAGTATAGGATAGAGGATAGGATAGGATAGAGGATAGGATAGGATAGAGGATAGGATAGGATAGAGGATAGGATAGGATAGAGGATAGGATAGGATAGAGGCTAGGATAGGATAGAGGATAGGATAGGATAGAGGATAGGATAGGATAGAGGATAGGATAGGATATAGGATAGGATGGGATAGAGGATAGGATAGGATAGAGGACAGGATAGGATAGAGGATAGGATAGGATAGAGGATAGGATAGGATTGAGGATAGGATAGGATAGAGCATAGGATAGGATAGAGGATAGGATAGGATAGCGGATAGGATAGGATAGAGGATAGGATAGGATAGAGGATATAATAGGATTGAGGAAAGGATAGGATAGAGGATAGGATTGGATAGAGGATCGGATAGAAGATAGGATAGGATAGAGGATAGGATAGGATAGAGGATAGTATAGGATAGAGGATAGGATAGAATAGAGGATAGGATAGGATAAAGGATAGGATACGATAGAGGACAGAATAGGATAGGATAGACGATAGGACAGGATAGAGGATAGGATAGGATAGAGGATAGGATAGGATAGAGGATATAATAGGATTGAGGAAAGGATAGGATAGAGGATAGGATTGGATAGAGGATCGGATAGAGGATAGGATAGGATAGAGGATAGGATAGGATAGAGGATAGGATAGGATAGAGGATATAATAGGATTGAGGAAAGGATAGGATAGGATAGAGGATAGGATAGGAAAGAGGATAGGATAGGATAGAGGATAGGATAGGATAGTGGATAGGATAGGATAGAGGATAGGATAGGATAGAGGATAGGATGGGATAGAGGATAGGATAGGATAGAGGATAGGATAGGATAGAGGATAGTATAGGATAGAGGATAGGATAGGATAGAGGATAGGATAGGATAGGATAGGATAGAGGATAGGATTGGATAGAGGATAGGATAGAGGATAGGATAGAGGATATAATAGGATTGAGGAAAGGATAGGATAGAGGATAGGATTGGATAGAGGATCGGATAGAGGATAGGATAGGATAGAGGATAGGATAGGATAGAGGATAGGATAGGATAGAGGATATAATAGGATTGAGGAAAGGATAGGATAGGATAGAGGATAGGATAGGAAAGAGGATAGGATAGGATAGAGGATAGGATAGGATAGTGGATAGGATAGGATAGAGGATAGGATAGGATAGAGGATAGGATGGGATAGAGGATAGGATAGGATAGAGGATAGGATAGGATAGAGGATAGTATAGGATAGAGGATAGGATAGGATAGAGGATAGGATAGGATAGGATAGGATAGAGGATAGGATTGGATAGAGGATAGGATAGAGGATAGGATAGGTAATTGGATAGGATAGAGTATAGGATAAGGTAGAGGATAGGATAGGATAGAGGATATAATAGGATATGGGATAGTATAGGATACAGGATAGGATAGGATAGAGGATAGGATAGGATAAAGGATAGGATAGAATAGAGGATAGGATAGGATAAAGGATTGGATAGGATAGAGGATAGGATAGGATAGAATAGGATAGAGGATAGGATAGAGGATAGGATGGAGGATAGGATAGGATAGAGGATCGGATAGAGGATCGGATGGAGGATAGGATAGGATAGAGGATAGCATAGGATAGAGGAAACGATAGGATAGAGGATAGGATAGGTAATTGGATAGCATAGAGGGTAGGATAAGGTAGAGGATAGTATAGGATAGAGGATAGGATAGGATGGAGGATAGGATAGGCTAGAGGATAGAATTGGATAGAGGATAGTATAGAGGATAGGATAGGATAGAGGATAGGATAGGATAGAGGATAGGATAGGATAGAGGATAGGATAGGATAGAGGATAGGATAGGATAGAGGATAGGATAGGATAGAGGATAGGATAGGATAGAGGATAGAATAGGATAGAGGATAGGATAGGATAGAGGATAGGATAGGATAGAGGATAGGATAGGATAGAGGATAGGATAGGATAGAGGATAGGATAGGATGGAGGATAGGATAGGATAGAGGATAGGATAGGATAGAGGATAGGATAGGATAGGATACAGGATTGGATAGAGGATCGGATAGAAGATAGGATAGGGTAGAGGATAGGATAGGATAGAGGATAGTATAGGATAGAGGATAGGATAGGATAGAGGATAGGATAGGATAGAGGATAGGATAGGATAGAGGATAGGATAGGATAGAGGATAGGATTGGATAGAGGATCGGATAGAGGATAGGATAGGATAGAGGATAGGATAGGATAGAGGATAGTGTAGGATAGAGGATAGGATAGAATAGAGGATAGGATAGGATAGAGGACAGGATAGGATAGAGGATAGGTATGGATAGAGGATAGGATAGAGGATAGGATAGGATAGAGGAGAGGATAGATAATTGGATAGGATAGAGTATAGGATAAGGTAGAGGATAGGATAGGATAGAGGATAGGATAGGATAGAGGATAGGATAGAATAGAGGATAGGATAGGATAGAGGATAGGATAGGATAGAGGATAGGATAGGATAGAGGATAGGATAGGATAGAGGATAGGATAGGATAGAGGATAGGATAGAGGATAGGATAGGATAGAGGATAGAGGATAGGATAGGATAGAGGATAGGATAGGATAGAGAATAGGATAGGATAGAGAATAGGATAGGATAGAGGATAGGATAGGATAGAGGATAGGATAGGATAGAGGATAGGATAGGATAGAGGGTAGGATAGGATAGAGGATAGGATAGAGGATAGGATAGGATAGAGGATATAATAGGATTGAGGAAAGGATAGAATAGAGGATAGGATAGGATAGAGGATAGGATAGGAAAGAGGATAGGATAGGATAGAGGATAGGATAGGATAGAGGATAGGATAGGATAGAGGATAGGATAGGATAGAGGATAGGATGGGATAGAGGATAGGATAGGATAGAGGATAGGATAGGATAGAGGATAGTATAGGATAGAGGATAGGATAGGATAGAGGATAGGATAGGATAGGATAGGATAGAGGATAGGATAGGTAATTGGATAGGATAGAGTATAGGATAAGGTAGAGGATAGGATAGGATAGAGGATATAATAGGATATGGGATAGTATAGGATACAGGATAGGATAGGATAGAGGATAGGATAGGATAAAGGATAGGATAGAATAGAGGATAGGATAGGATAAAGGATTGGATAGGATAGAGGATAGGATAGGATAGAATAGGATAGAGGATAGGATAGAGGATAGGATGGAGGATAGGATAGGGTAGAGGATCGGATAGAGGATCGGATAGAGGATAGGATAGGATAGAGGATAGCATAGGATAGAGGAAACGATAGGATAGAGGATAGGATAGGTAATTGGATAGCATAGAGGGTAGGATAAGGTAGAGGATAGTATAGGATAGAGGATAGGATAGGATGGAGGATAGGATAGGGTAGAGGATAGAATTGGATAGAGGATAGTATAGAGGATAGGATAGGATAGAGGATAGGATAGGATAGAGGATAGGATAGGATAGAGGATAGGATAGGATAGAGGATAGGATAGGATAGAGGACAGGATAGGATAGGATAGACGATAGGATAGGATAGGATAGAGGATAGGATAGAAGATAGGATACGATAGAGGATAGGATAGGATAGAGGATAGTATAGGATAGAGGATAGGATAGAATAGAGGATAGGATAGGATAAATGATAGGATAGGATAGAGGATAGGATAGGATAGAGGATAGGATAGGATAGGATAGAGGATAGGATAGGATAGAGAATAGGATAGGATAGAGGATAGGATAGGATAGAGGATAGGATAGGATAGGATAGAGGATAGGATAGGATAGAGAATAGGATAGGATAGAGGATAGGATAGGATAGAGGGTAGGATAGGATAGAGGATAGGATAGGATAGAGGATAGGATAGGATAGAGGATAGGATAGAATAGAGGATAGTATAGGATAGAGGATAGGATAAGATAGAGGATAGGATAGGATAGGATAGGATAGAGGATAGGATAGGATAGAGGATAGGATAGAGGATAGGATAGGTAATTGGATAGGATAGAGTATAGGATAAGGTAGAGGATAGGATAGGATAGAGGATATAATAGGATATGGGATAGTATAGGATACACGATAGGATAGGATAGAGGATAGGATAGGATAAAGGATAGGATAGAATAGAGGATAGGATAGGATAAAGGATTGGATAGGATAGAGGATAGGATAGGATAGAATAGGATAGAGGATAGGATAGAGGATAGGATGGAGGATAGGATAGGATAGAGGATCGGATAGAGGATCGGATAGAGGATAGGATAGGATAGAGGATAGGATAGGATAGAGGAAACGATAGGATAGAGGATAGGATAGGTAATTGGATAGCATAGAGGGTAGGATAAGGTAGAGGATAGTATAGGATAGAGGATAGGATAGGATAGAGGATAGGATAGGATAGAGGATAGGATAGGATAGAGGATAGGATAGGATAGAGGATAGGATAGGATAGGATAGAGGATAGGATAGGATAGGATAGAGGATAGGATAGGATAGAGGATAGGATAGGATAGAGGATAGGATAGGATAGGATAGAGGATAGGATAGGATAGAGGATAGGATAGGATAGAGGATAGGATAGGATTGAGGATAGGATAGGATACAGGATAGGATAGGATAGAGGATAGGATAGGATAGAGGATAGGATAGGATAGAGGATAGGATAGGATAGAGGATAGGATAGGATAGAGGATAGGATAGAGGATAGGATAGAGGATAGGATAGGAAAGAGGGCAGGATAGGATAGGATACAGGATAGGATAGGATAGAGGATAGGATAGGATAGAGGATAGGATAGGATAAAGGATAGGATAGGATAGAGGATAGGATAGGATAGAGGATAGGATAGGATAGAGGATAGGATAGGATAGAGGATAGGATAGGATAGAGGATAGGAAAGGATAGAGGATAGGATGGGATAGAGGATAGGATAGGATAGAGGATAGGATAGAGGATAGGATAGGATAGAGGATAGGATAGGATAGAGGATAGTATAGGATAGTGGGTAGGATAGAATAGAGGATAAGATAGTATAAAGGATAGGATAGCATAGAGGATAGGATAGGATAGGATAGAGGATAGGATAGGATACGATAGAGGATAGGATAGGATAGAGGATAGGATAGAGGATAGGATAGGATAGAGGATAGGATAGGATAGAGGATAGGATAGGATAGAGGATCGGATAGAGGATAGGATAGAGGATAGGATAGGATAGGGGATAGGATAGGATAGAGGAAACGATAGGATAGAGGATAGGATAGGATAGAGGATAGGATGGGATAGAGGATAGGATTGGATAGAGGATAGGATAGAGGATAGGATAGAGGATAGGATAGAGGATCGTATAGAGGATAGGATAGGATAGAGGATAGGATAGGATAGAGGATAGGATAGGATAGAGGATAGGATAGGATAGAGGATAGGATAGGATAGAGGATAGGATAGAGTGTAGGATAAGGTAGAGGATAGGATAGGATAGAGGATATAATAGGATAGAGGATAGGATTGGGTGGAGGATAGGATAGGAAAGAGGATAGGATAGGATAGAGGATAGGATAGAATAGAGGATAGGATAGGATAGAGGATAGGATATGATAGAGAATAGGATAGGATAGAGGATCGGATAGAGGATAGGATAGGATAGAGGATAGGATTGGATAGAGGATAGGAATGGATAGAGGATAGGATAGGATAGAGGATAGGATAGGATAGAGGATAGGATAGGATAGAGGATAGGATAGGATAGAGGATAGGATAGGATAGAGGATAGGATAGGATAGAGGATAGGATAGGATAGAAGATAGGATAGGATAGAGGATAGGATAGGATAGAGGATAGAGGATAGGATAGGATAGAGGATAGGATAGGATAGAGAATAGGATAGGATGGAGGATAGGATAGGATAGAGGATAGGATAGGATAGAGGATAGGATACGATAGAGGATAGGATAGGATAGAGGATAGAGGATAGAGGATAGGATAGGATAGAGGATAGGATAGGATAGAGGATAGGATAGGATAGAGGATAGGATAGGATAGAGGATAGGATAGAGGATAGGATAGGATACAGGATAGGATAGGATAGAGGATAGGATAGAGGATAGGATAGGATAGAGGATGGGATAGGATAGAGGATAGGATAGGATAAAGGATAGGATGGGATAGAGGACAGGATAGGATAGGATAGACGATAGGATAGGATAGGATAGAGGATAGGATAGAGGATAGGATACGATAGAGGATAGGATAGGATAGAGGATAGGATAGGATAGAGGATAGGATAGGATAGAGGATAGGATAGAGGATAGGATAGGGTAGAGGATAGGATAGGATAGAGGATAGGATAGGATAGAGGATAGGATAGGTAATTGGATAGGTTTGAGTATAGGATAATGTAGAGGATAGGATAGGATAGAGGATAGGATAGGATAGAGGATAGGATAGGATAGAGGATAGGATAGGATAGAGGATAGGATAGGATAGAGGATAGGATAGGATAGAGGATAGGATAGGATAGAGGATAGGATAGGATAGAGGATAGGATAGGATAGAAGATAGGATAGGATAGAGGATAGGATAGGATAGAGGATAGGATAGGATAGAGGATAGGATAGGATAGAGGATAGGATAGGATAGAGGATAGGATAGAGGATAGGATAGGATACAGGATAGGATAGGATAGAGGATAGGATAGAGGATAGGATAGGGTAGAGGATAGGATAGGATAGAGGATAGGATAGGATAGAGGATAGGATAGGTAATTGGATAGGTTTGAGTATAGGATAATGTAGAGGATAGGATAGGATAGAGGATAGGATAGGATAGAGGATAGGATAGGATAGAGGATAGGATAGGATAGAGGATAGGATAGGATAGAGGATAGGATAGGATAGAGGATAGGATAGGATAGAGGATAGGATAGGATAGAGGATAGGATAGGATAGAAGATAGGATAGGATAGAGGATAGGATAGGATAGAGGATAGAGGATAGGATAGGATAGAGGATAGGATAGGATAGAGAATAGGATAGGATGGAGGATAGGATAGGATAGAGGATAGGATAGGATAGAGGATAGGATACGATAGAGGATAGGATAGGATAGAGGATAGAGGATAGAGGATAGGATAGGATAGAGGATAGGATAGGATAGAGGATAGGATAGGATAGAGGATAGGATAGGATAGAGGATAGGATAGAGGATAGGATAGGATACAGGATAGGATAGGATAGAGGATAGGATAGAGGATAGGATAGGATAGAGGATGGGATAGGATAGAGGATAGGATAGGATAAAGGATAGGATGGGATAGAGGACAGGATAGGATAGGATAGACGATAGGATAGGATAGGATAGAGGATAGGATAGAGGATAGGATACGATAGAGGATAGGATAGGATAGAGGATAGGATAGGATAGAGGATAGGATAGGATAGAGGATAGGATAGGATAGAGGATAGGATAGGATAGAGGATAGGATAGGATAGAGGATAGGATAGGATAGAGGATAGGATAGGATAGAGGATAGGATAGGATAGAGGATAGGATAGGATAGAGGATAGGATAGGATAGAGGATAGAGGATAGGATAGGATAGAGGATAGGATAGGATAGAGGATAGATTATAGGATAGGGTAGAGGATAGGATAGGATAGAGGATAGGATAGGATAGAGGATAGGATAGGATAGAGGATAGGATAGGATAGAGGATAGGATAGCATAGGATAGAGGATTGGATAGAGGATCGGATAGAAATAGGATAGGATAGAGGATAGGATAGGATAGAGGATAGTATAGGATAGAGGATAGGGTAGAATAGAGGATAGGATATGATAAAGGTTAGGATAGGATAGAGTACAGAATAGGATAGGATAGACGATAGGACAGGATAGGATAGAGAATAGGATAGGATAGAGGATAGGATAGAGGATAGGATAGAGGATAGGATAGGATAGAGGATAGGATAGGATAGAGGATAGGATAGGATAGAGGATAGGATAGGATGGAGGATGGGATAGGATAGAGGATAGGATATGATAGAGGATAGGATAGGATAGAGGATTGGATAGAGGATCGGATAGAAGATAGGATAGGATAGAGGATAGGATAGGATAGAGGATAGGATAGGATAGAGGATAGGATAGGATAGAGGATAGGATAGGATAGAGGATAGGATAGGATAGAGGATAGGATAGGATAGAGGATAGGATAGGATAGAGGATAGGATAGGATAGAGGATAGGATAGAATAGAGTATAAGATAGGATAGAGGATAGGATAGGATAGAGGATAGGATAGGATAGAGGATAGGATAGGATAGAGGATAGGATAGGATAGAGGATAGGATAGGATAGAGGATAGGATAGGATAGAGGATAGGATAGGATAGAGGATAGGTTAGGATAGAGGATAGGATAGGATAGAGGATAGGATAGGATAGAGGATAGGATAGGATAGAGGATAGGATAGGATAGAGGATAGGATAGGATAGAGTATAGGATAGGATAGAGGATAGGATAGGGTAGAGGATAGGATAGGATAGAGGATAGGATAGGATAGAGGATAGGATAGGATAGAGGATAGGATAGGATAGAGGATAGGATAGGATAGAGGATAGGTTAGGATAGAGGGTAGGATAGGATAGAGGATAGTATAGGATAGAGGATAGGATAGAATAGAGGATAGGATAGGATAAAGGATAGGATAGGATAGAGGACAGAATAGGATAGGATAGACGATAGGACAGGATAGGATAGAGAATAGGATAGGATAGAGGATAGGATAGAGGATAGGATAGAGGATAGGATAGGAGAGAGGATAGGATAGGATAGAGGATAGGGTAGGATAGAGGATGGGATAGGATAGAGGATAGGATATGATAGAGGATAGGATAGGATAGGGGATTGGATAGAGGATCGGATAGAAGATAGGATAGGATAGAGGATAGGATAGGATAGAGGATAGTATAGGATAGAGGATAGGATAGAATAGAGGATAGGATAGGATAAAGGATAGGATAGGATAGAGGACAGGATAGGATAGGATAGACGATAGGATAGGATAGGATAGAGGATAGGATAGGATAGAGGATAGGATAGGATAGAGGATAGGATAGGATAGAGGATAGGATAGGATAGAGGATAGTATAGGATAGAGGATAGGATAGAATAGAGGATAGGATAGGATAGAGGATAGGATAGGATAGAGGATAGGATAGGATAGAGGATGGGATAGGATAGAGGATAGGATATGATAGAGGATAGGATAGGATAGGGGATTGGATAGAGGATCGGATAGAAGATAGGATAGGATAGAGGATAGGATAGGATAGAGGATAGTATAGGATAGAGGATAGGATAGAATAGAGGATAGGATAGGATAAAGGATAGGATAGGATAGAGGACAGGATAGGATAGGATAGACGATAGGATAGGATAGGATAGAGGATAGGATAGGATAGAGGATAGGATAGGATAGAGGATAGGATAGGATAGAGGATAGTATAGGATAGAGGATAGGATAGAATAGAGGAGAGGATAGGATAGAGGATAGGATAGGATAGAGGATAGGATAGGATAGAGGATAGGATAGGATAGAGGATAGGATAGGATAGAGGATAGGATAGGATAGAGGATAGGATAGGACAGAGGATAGGATAGGATAGAGGATAGGATAGGATAGAGGATAGGATAGGATAGAGGATAGGTTAGGATAGAGGATAGGATAGGATAGAGGATAGGATAGGATAGAGGATAGTATAGGATAGAGGATAGGATAGAATAGAGGATAGGATAGGATAAAGGATAGGATAGGATAGAGGACAGAATAGGATAGGATAGACGATAGGACAGGATAGGATAGAGGATAGGATAGAGGATAGGATAGAGGATAGGATAGGAGAGAGGATAGGATAGGATAGAGGATAGGGTAGGATAGAGGATGGGATAGGATAGAGGATAGGATATGATAGAGGATAGGATAGGATAGAGGATTGGATAGAGGATCGGATAGAAGATAGGATAGGATAGAGGATAGGATAGGATAGAGGATAGTATAGGATAGAGGATAGGATAGAATAGAGGATAGGATAGGATAAAGGATAGGATAGGATAGAGGACAGGATAGGATAGGATAGACGATAGGATAGGATAGGATAGAGGATAGGATAGGATAGAGGATAGGATAGGATAGAGGATAGGATAGGATAGAGGATAGTATAGGATAGAGGATAGGATAGAATAGAGGATAGGATACGATAAAGGATAGGATAGGATAGAGGATAGGATAGGATAGGATAGAGGATAGGATAGGATAGAGGATAGGATAGGATAGAGGATAGGATAGGATAGAGGATAGGATAGGATAGAGGATAGGATAGGATAGAGGATAGGATAGGATAGAGGATGTAATAGGATTGAGGAAAGGATAGGATAGAGGATAGGATAGGATAGAGGATAGGATAGGAAAGAGGATAGGATACGATAGAGGATAGGATAGGGTAGAGGATAGGATAGGATAGAGGATAGGATAGGATAGAGGATAGGATAGGATAGAGGATAGGATAGGATAGAGGATAGGATAGGATAGAGGATAGGATAGGATAGAGGATAGGATAGGATAGAGGATATAATAGGATTGAGGAAAGGATAGGATAGAGGATAGGATAGGATAGAGGATAGGATAGGAAAGAGGATAGGATAGGATAGAGGATAGGATAGGATAGAGGATAGGATAGGATAGAGGATAGGATAGGATAGAGGATAGGATGGGATAGAGGATAGGATAGGATAGAGGATAGGATAGGATAGAGGATAGTATAGGATAGAGGATAGGATAGGATAGAGGATCGGATAGAGGATTATAGGATAGAGGATAGGATAGGATAGAGGAAACGATAGGATAGAGGATAGGATACGTAATTGGATAGCATAGAGGGTAGGATAAGGTAGAGGATAGTATAGGATAGAGGATAGGATAGGATGGAGGATAGGATAGGGTAGAGGATAGGATAGGAAAAAGGATAGGATAGGATAGGATAGAGGATAGGATAGGAGAGAGGATAGGATGGGATAGAGGATAGGATTGGATAGAGGATAGGATAGAGGATAGGATAGAGGATAGGATAGAGGATCGGATAGAGGATAGGATAGGATAGAGGATAGGATAGGATAGAGGATAGTATAGGATAGAGGATTGTATAGAATAGAGGATAGGATCGGATAAAGGATAGGATAGGATAGAGGATAGGATAGGATAGAAGATCGGATAGATGGTAGGATAGGATAGAGGAAAGGATAGGATAGAGGATAGGATACGTAATTGGATAGGATAGAGGATAGGATAAGGTAGAGGATAGTATAGGATAGAGGATAGGATAGGATAGAGGATAGGATAGGATAAAGGATAGGATAGGATAGAGGATAGGATAGGATAGAGGATAGGATAGGATAGAGGATAGGATAGGATAGAGGATAGGATAGGATAGAGGATAGGATAGGTAATTGGATAGGATAGAGTGTAGGATAAGGTAGAGGATAGGATAGGATAGAGGATATAATAGGATAGAGGATAGGATTGGATGGAGGATAGGATAGGAAAGAGGATAGGATAGGATAGAGGATAGGATAGGATAGAGAATAGGAGAGGATAGAGGATAGGATATGATAGAGGATAGGATAGGATAGAGGATCGGATAGAGGATAGGATAGGATAGAGGATAGGATAGGATAGAGGATAGGATTGGATAGAGGATCGGATAGAGGATAGGATAGGATAGAGGATAGGATAGGATAGAGGATAGTGTAGGACAGAGGATAGGATAGAATAGAGGATAGGATAGGATAGAGGACAGGATAGGATAGAGGATAGGAATGGATAGAGGATAGGATAGAGGATAGGATAGGATAGAGGATAGGTTAGGATAGAGGATAGGATAGGATAGAGGATAGGATAGGATAGAGGATAGGATAGGATAGAGGATAGGATAGGATAGAGGATAGGATAGGATAGAGTATAGGATAGGATAGAGGATAGGATAGGGTAGAGGATAGGATAGGATAGAGGATAGGATAGGATAGAGGATAGGATAGGATAGAGGATAGGATAGGATAGAGGATAGGATAGGATAGAGGATAGGTTAGGATAGAGGGTAGGATAGGATAGAGGATAGTATAGGATAGAGGATAGGATAGAATAGAGGATAGGATAGGATAAAGGATAGGATAGGATAGAGGACAGAATAGGATAGGATAGACGATAGGACAGGATAGGATAGAGAATAGGATAGGATAGAGGATAGGATAGAGGATAGGATAGAGGATAGGATAGGAGAGAGGATAGGATAGGATAGAGGATAGGGTAGGATAGAGGATGGGATAGGATAGAGGATAGGATATGATAGAGGATAGGATAGGATAGGGGATTGGATAGAGGATCGGATAGAAGATAGGATAGGATAGAGGATAGGATAGGATAGAGGATAGTATAGGATAGAGGATAGGATAGAATAGAGGATAGGATAGGATAAAGGATAGGATAGGATAGAGGACAGGATAGGATAGGATAGACGATAGGATAGGATAGGATAGAGGATAGGATAGGATAGAGGATAGGATAGGATAGAGGATAGGATAGGATAGAGGATAGGATAGGATAGAGGATAGTATAGGATAGAGGATAGGATAGAATAGAGGATAGGATAGGATAGAGGATAGGATAGGATAGAGGATAGGATAGGATAGAGGATGGGATAGGATAGAGGATAGGATATGATAGAGGATAGGATAGGATAGGGGATTGGATAGAGGATCGGATAGAAGATAGGATAGGATAGAGGATAGGATAGGATAGAGGATAGTATAGGATAGAGGATAGGATAGAATAGAGGATAGGATAGGATAAAGGATAGGATAGGATAGAGGACAGGATAGGATAGGATAGACGATAGGATAGGATAGGATAGAGGATAGGATAGGATAGAGGATAGGATAGGATAGAGGATAGGATAGGATAGAGGATAGTATAGGATAGAGGATAGGATAGAATAGAGGAGAGGATAGGATAGAGGATAGGATAGGATAGAGGATAGGATAGGATAGAGGATAGGATAGGATAGAGGATAGGATAGGATAGAGGATAGGATAGGATAGAGGATAGGATAGGACAGAGGATAGGATAGGATAGAGGATAGGATAGGATAGAGGATAGGATAGGATAGAGGATAGGTTAGGATAGAGGATAGGATAGGATAGAGGATAGGATAGGATAGAGGATAGTATAGGATAGAGGATAGGATAGAATAGAGGATAGGATAGGATAAAGGATAGGATAGGATAGAGGACAGAATAGGATAGGATAGACGATAGGACAGGATAGGATAGAGGATAGGATAGAGGATAGGATAGAGGATAGGATAGGAGAGAGGATAGGATAGGATAGAGGATAGGGTAGGATAGAGGATGGGATAGGATAGAGGATAGGATATGATAGAGGATAGGATAGGATAGAGGATTGGATAGAGGATCGGATAGAAGATAGGATAGGATAGAGGATAGGATAGGATAGAGGATAGTATAGGATAGAGGATAGGATAGAATAGAGGATAGGATAGGATAAAGGATAGGATAGGATAGAGGACAGGATAGGATAGGATAGACGATAGGATAGGATAGGATAGAGGATAGGATAGGATAGAGGATAGGATAGGATAGAGGATAGGATAGGATAGAGGATAGTATAGGATAGAGGATAGGATAGAATAGAGGATAGGATACGATAAAGGATAGGATAGGATAGAGGATAGGATAGGATAGGATAGAGGATAGGATAGGATAGAGGATAGGATAGGATAGAGGATAGGATAGGATAGAGGATAGGATAGGATAGAGGATAGGATAGGATAGAGGATAGGATAGGATAGAGGATAGGATAGGATAGAGGATAGGATAGGATAGAGGATAGGATAGGATAGAGGATAGGATAGGATAGAGGATAGGATAGGATAGAGGATATAATAGGATTGAGGAAAGGATAGGATAGAGGATAGGATAGGATAGAGGATAGGATAGGAAAGAGGATAGGATAGGATAGAGGATAGGATAGGATAGAGGATAGGATAGGATAGAGGATAGGATAGGATAGAGGATAGGATGGGATAGAGGATAGGATAGGATAGAGGATAGGATAGGATAGAGGATAGTATAGGATAGAGGATAGGATAGGATAGAGGATAGGATAGGATAAAGGATAGGATAGGATAGAGGATAGGATAGGATAGAGGATAGGATAGAGGATAGGATAGGATAGAGGATAGGATAGGATAGAGGATAGGATAGGATAGAGGATAGGATAGGTAATTGGATAGGATTGAGTATAGGATAAGGTAGAGGACAGGATAGGATAGAGAATAGGATAGGATAGAGGATAGGATAGAGGATAGGATAGAGGATAGGATAGTATAGAGGATAGGATAGGATAGAGGATAGGATAGGATAGAGGATGGATAGGATAGAGGATAGGATATGATAGAGGATAGGATAGGATAGAGGATTGGATAGAGGATCGGATAGAAGATAGGATAGGATAGAGGATAGGATAGGATAGAGGATAGTATAGGATAGAGGATAGGATAGAATAGAGGATAGGATAGGATAAAGGATAGGATAGGATAGAGGACAGGATAGGATAGGATAGACGATAGGATAGGATAGGATAAAGGATATGATAGGATAGGGGATAGGATAGGATAGAGGATAGGATAGGATAGAGGATAGGATAGGATAGAGAATAGGATAGGATAGAGGATAGGATAGGATAAAGGATAGGATAGGATAGAGGATAGGATAGGATAGGATAGAGGATAGGATAGGATAGAGAATAGGATAGGATAGAGGATAGGATAGGATAGAGGATAGGATAGGATAGAGGATAGGATAGGATAGAGGATAGGATAGGATAGAGGATATAATAGGATTGAGGAAAGGATAGGATAGAGGATAGGATAGGATAGAGGATAGGATAGGAAAGAGGATAGGATAGGATGGAGGATAGGATAGGATAGAGGATAGGATAGGATAGAGGATAGGATAGAATAGAGGATAGGATGGGATAGAGGATAGGATAGGATAGAGGATAGGATAGGATAGGATACAGGATTGGATAGAGGATCGGATAGAGGATAGGATAGGATAGAGGATAGGATAGGATAGAGGATAGGATAGAATAGAGTATAGGATAGGATAGAGGATAGGATAGGATAGAGGATAGGATAGGATAGAGGATAGGATAGGATAGAGGATAGGATAGGATAGAGGATAGGATAGGATAGAGGATAGGATAGGATAGAGGATAGGATAGGAAAGAGAATAGGATAGGATACAGGATAGGATAGGATAGAGGATAGGATAGGATAGAGGATAGGATAGGATAGAGGATAGGATAGGATAGAGGATAGGATAGGATAGAGGATAGGATAGGATAGAGGATAGGATAGGATAGAGGATAGGATAGGATAGGATAGAGGATTGAATAGAGGATCGGATAGAAGATAGGATAGGATAGAGGATAGGATAGGATAGAGGATTGAATAGAGGATCGGATAGAAGATAGGATAGGATAGAGGATAGGATAGGATAGAGGATAGTATAGGATAGAGGATAGGATAGAATAGAGGATAGGATAGGATAAAGGATAGGATAGGATAGAGGACAGAATAGGATAGGATAGACGATAGGACAGGATAGGATAGAGAATAGGATAGGATAGAGGATAGGATAGAGGATAGGATAGAGGATAGTATAGGATAGAGGATAGGATAGGATAGAGGATAGGATAGGATAGAGGATGGGATAGGATAGAGGATAGGATATGATAGAGGATAGGATAGGATAGAGGATTGGATAGAGGATCGGATAGAAGATAGGATAGGATAGAGGATAGGATAGGATAGAGGATAGTATAGGATAGAGGATAGGATAGAATAGAGGATAGGATAGGATAAAGGATAGGATAGGATAGAGGACAGGATAGGATAGGATAGACGATAGGATAGGATAGAATAGAGGATAGGATAGGATAGGGGATATGATAGGATAGAGGATAGGATAGGATAGAGGATAGGATAGGATAGAGGATAGGATAGGATAGAGGATAGGATAGAATAGAGTATAGGATAGGATAGAGGATAGGATAGGATAGAGGATAGGATAGGATAGAGGATAGGATAGGATAGAGGATAGGATAGGATAGAGGATAGGATAGGATAGAGGATAGGATAGGATAGAGGATAGGATAGGATAGAGGATAGGTTAGGATAGAGGATAGGATAGGATAGAGGATAGGATAGGATAGAGGATAGGATAGGATAGAGGATAGGATAGGATAGAGGATAGGATAGGATAGAGGATAGGATAGGATAGAGGATAGGATAGGATAGAGGATAGGATAGGATAGAGGATAGGATAGGATAGAGGATAGGATAGGATAGAGGATAGGATAGGATAGAGGATAGGATAGGATAGAGGATAGGTTAGGATAGAGGATAGGATAGGATAGAGGATAGGATAAGATAGAGGATAGTATAGGATACAGGATAGGATAGAATAGAGGATAGGATAGGATAAAGGATAGGATAGGATAGAGGACAGAATAGGATAGGATAGACGATAGGACAGGATAGGATAGAGAATAGGATAGGATAGAGGATAGGATAGAGGATAGGATAGAGGATAGGATAGGAGAGAGGATAGGATAGGATAGAGGATAGGGTAGGATAGAGGATGGGATAGGATAGAGGATAGGATATGATAGAGGATAGGATAGGATAGAGGATTGGATAGAGGATCGGATAGAAGATAGGATAGGATAGAGGATAGGATAGGATAGAGGATAGTATAGGATAGAGGATAGGATAGAATAGAGGATAGGATAGGATAAAGGATAGGATAGGATAGAGGACAGGATAGGATAGGATAGACGATAGGATAGGATAGGATAGAGGATAGGATAGGATAGAGGATAGGATAGGATAGAGGATAGGATAGGATAGAGGATAGGATAGGATAGAGGATAGGATAGGATAGAGGATAGGATAGGATAGAGGATAGGATAGGATAGAGGATAGGATAGGATAGAGGATAGGATAGGATAGAGGATAGGATAGGATAGAGGATAGGTTAGGATAGAGGATAGGATAGGATAGAGGATAGGATAAGATAGAGGATAGTATAGGATACAGGATAGGATAGAATAGAGGATAGGATAGGATAAAGGATAGGATAGGATAGAGGACAGAATAGGATAGGATAGACGATAGGACAGGATAGGATAGAGAATAGGATAGGATAGAGGATAGGATAGAGGATAGGATAGAGGATAGGATAGGAGAGAGGATAGGATAGGATAGAGGATAGGGTAGGATAGAGGATGGGATAGGATAGAGGATAGGATATGATAGAGGATAGGATAGGATAGAGGATTGGATAGAGGATCGGATAGAAGATAGGATAGGATAGAGGATAGGATAGGATAGAGGATAGTATAGGATAGAGGATAGGATAGAATAGAGGATAGGATAGGATAAAGGATAGGATAGGATAGAGGACAGGATAGGATAGGATAGACGATAGGATAGGATAGGATAGAGGATAGGATAGGATAGAGGATAGGATAGGATAGAGGATAGGATAGGATAGAGGATAGGATAGAGGATAGGATAGAGGATAGGATAGGAGAGAGGATAGGATAGGATAGAGGATAGGGTAGGATAGAGGATGGGATAGGATAGAGGATAGGATATGATAGAGGATAGGATAGGATAGAGGATTGGATAGAGGATCGGATAGAAGATAGGATAGGATAGAGGATAGGATAGGATAGAGGATAGTATAGGATAGAGGATAGGATAGAATAGAGGATAGGATAGGATAAAGGATAGGATAGGATAGAGGACAGGATAGGATAGGATAGACGATAGGATAGGATAGGATAGAGGATAGGATAGGATAGAGGATAGGATAGGATAGAGGATAGGATAGGATAGAGGATAGTATAGAATAGAGGATAGGATAGACGATAGGACAGGATAGGATAGAGAATAGGATAGGATAGAGGATAGGATAGAGGATAGGATAGAGGATAGTATAGGATAGAGGATAGTATAGGATAGAGGATAGGATAGGATAGAGGATAGGATAGGATAGAGGATGGGATAGGATAGAGGATAGGATATGATAGAGGATAGGATAGGATAGAGGATTGGATAGAGGATCGGATAGAAGATAGGATAGGATAGAGGATAGGATAGGATAGAGGATAGTATAGGATAGAGGATAGGATAGAATAGAGGATAGGATAGGATAAAGGATAGGATAGGATAGAGGACAGGATAGGATAGGATAGACGATAGGATAGGATAGGATAGAGGATAGGATAGGATAGGGGATATGATAGGATAGAGGATAGGATAGGATAGAGGATAGGATAGGATAGAGAATAGGATAGGATAGAGGATAGGATAGGATAAAGGATAGGATAGGATAGAGGATAGGATAGGATAGGATAGAGGATAGGATAGGATAGAGAATAGGATAGGATAGAGGATAGGATAGGATAGAGGATAGGATAGGATAGAGGATAGGATAGGATAGAGGATAGGATAGGATAGAGGATAGGATAGGATAGAGGATAGGATAGGATAGAGGATAGGATAGGATAGAGGATAGGATAGAATAGAGTATAGGATAGGATAGAGGATAGGATAGGATAGAGGATAGGATAGGATAGAGGATAGGATAGGATAGAGGATAGGATAGGATAGAGGATAGGATAGGATAGAGGATAGGATAGGATAGAGGATAGGATAGGATAGAGGATAGGATACGATAGAGGATAGGTTAGGATAGAGGATAGGATAGGATAGAGGATAGGATAGGATAGAGGATAGGATAGGATAGAGGATAGGATAGGATAGAGGATAGGATAGGATAGAGGATAGGATAGGATAGAGGATAGGATAGGATAGAGGATAGGATAGGATAGAGGATAGGATAGGATAGAGGATAGGATAGGATAGAGGATAGGATAGGATAGAGGATAGGATAGGATAGAGGATAGGTTAGGATAGAGGATAGGATAGGATAGAGGATAGGATAGGATAGAGGATAGTATAGGATACAGGATAGGATAGAATAGAGGATAGGATAGGAGAAAGGATAGGATAGGATAGAGGACAGAATAGGATAGGATAGACGATAGGACAGGATAGGATAGAGAATAGGATAGGATAGAGGATAGGATAAAGGATAGGATAGAGGATAGGATAGGAGAGAGAATAGGATAGGATAGAGGATAGGGTAGGATAGAGGATGGGATAGGATAGAGGATAGGATATGATAGAGGATAGGATAGAATAGAGGATAGGATAGGATAAAGGATAGGATAGGATAGAGGACAGGATAGGATAGGATAGACGATAGGATAGGATAGGATAGAGGATAGGATAGGATAGAGGATAGGATAGGATAGAGGATAGGATAGGATAGAGGATAGTATAGGATAGAGGATAGGATAGAATAGAGGATAGGATACGATAAAGGATAGGATAGGATAGAGGATAGGATAGGATAGGATAGAGGATAGGATAGGATAGAGAATAGGATAGGATAGAGGATAGGATAGGATAGAGGATAGGATAGGATAGAGGATAGGATAGGATAGAGGATAGTATAGGATAGAGGATAGGATAGAATAGAGGATAGGATACGATAAAGGATAGGATAGGATAGAGGATATAATAGGATTGAGGAAAGGATAGGATAGAGGATAGGATAGGATAGAGGATAGGATAGGAAAGAGGATAGGATACGATAGAGGATAGGATAGGATAGAGGATAGGATAGGATAGAGGATAGGATAGGATAGAGGATAGGATATGATAGAGGATAGGATAGGATAGAGGATTGGATAGAGGATCGGATAGAAGATAGGATAGGATAGAGGATAGGATAGGATAGAGGATAGTATACGATAGAGGATAGGATAGAATAGAGGAAAGGATAGGATAGAGGATAGGATAGGATAGAGGATAGGATAGGAAAGAGGATAGGATAGGATGGAGGATAGGATAGGATAGAGGATAGGATAGGATAGAGGATAGGATGGGATAGAGGATAGGATAGGATAGAGGATAGGATAGGATAGAGGATAGGATAGGATAGAGGATAGGATAGGATAGAGGATACGATAGGATAGGATAGGATAGAGGATAGGATAGGATAGAGGATAGGATAGAGGATAGGATAGGTAATTGGATAGGATAGAGTATAGGATAAGGTAGAGGATAGGATAGGATAGAGGATATAATAGGATATGGGATAGAATAGGATACAGGATAGGATAGCATAGAGGATAGGATAGGATAAAGGATAGGATAGAATAGAGGATAGGATAGGATAAAGGATTGGATAGGATAGAGGATAGGATAGGATAGAATAGGATAGAGGATAGGATAGAGGATAGGATGGAGGATAGGATAGGATAGAGGATCGGATAGAGGATCGGATAGGATAGAGGATCGGATAGAGGATCGGATAGAGGATAGGATAGGATAGAGGATAGGATAGGATAGAGGATAGGATAGGATAGAGGATAGGATAGGATAGAGGATAGGATAGGTAATTGGATAGCATAGAGGGTAGGATAAGGTAGAGGATAGTATAGGATAGAGGATAGGATAGGATGGAGGATAGGATTGGATGGAGTATAGGATAGGAAAGAGGATAGGATAGGATAGAGGATAGGATAGGATAGAGGATAGGATAGGATAGAGGATAGGATATGATAGAGGATAGGATAGGATAGAGGATCGGATAGAGGATAGGATAGGATAGAGGATAGGATTGGATAGAGGATCGGATAGAGGATAGGATAGGATAGAGGATAGGATAGGATAGAGGATAGTGTAGGATAGAGGATAGGATAGAATAGAGGATAGGATAGGATAGAGGACAGGATAGGATAGAGGATAGGTATGGATAGGGGATAGGATAGAGGATAGGATAGGATAGAGGATAGGATAGGATAGAGGAGAGGATAGATAATTGGATAGGATAGAGTATAGGATACGGTAGAGGATAGGATAGGATAGAGGATAGGATAGGATAGAGGATAGAGTAGGATAGAGGATAGGATAGGATAGAGGATAGGATAGGATAGAGGATAGGATAGGATAGAGGGTAGGATAGGATAGAGGATAGGATAGGATAGAGGATAGGATAGGAAAGAGGATAGTATAGGATAGAGGATAGGATAGAATAGAGGATAGGATAGGATAAAGGATAGGATAGGATAGAGGACAGAATAGGATAGGATAGACGATAGGACAGGATATGATAGAGGATAGGATAGGATAGAGGATTGGATAGAGGATCGGATAGAAGTTAGGATAGGATAGAGGATAGGATAGGATAGAGGATAGTATAGGATAGAGGATAGGATAGAATAGAGGAAAGGATAGGATAGAGGATAGGATAGGATAGAGGATAGGATAGGATAGAGGATAGGATAGGATAGAGGATAGGATAGGATAGAGGATAGGATGGGATACAGGATAGGATAGGATAGAGGATAGGATAGGATAGAGGATAGTATAGGATAGAGGATAGGATAGGATAGAGGATAGGATAGGATAGGATAGGATAGAGGATAGGATAGGATAGAGGATAGGATAGAGGATAGGATAGGTAATTGGATAGGATAGAGTATAGGATAAGGTAGAGGATAGGATAGGATAGAGGATATAATAGGATATGGGATAGTATAGGATACAGGATAGGATAGGATAGAGGATAGGATAGGATAAAGGATAGGATAGAATAGAGGATAGGATAGGATAAAGGATTGGATAGGATAGAGGATAGGATAGGATAGAATAGGATAGAGGATAGGATAGAGGATAGGATAGAGGATAGGATATGATAGAGGATAGGATAGGATAGAGGATTGGATAGAGGATCGGATAGAAGATAGGATAGGATAGAGGATAGGATAGGATAGAGAATAGTATAGGATAGAGGATAGGATAGAATAGAGGATAGGATAGGATAAAGGATAGGATAGGATAGAGGACAGGATAGGATAGAGGATAGGATAGGATAGAGGATAGGATAGGATAGAGGATAGGATAGGATAGAGGATAGGATAGGATAGAGGATAGGTTAGGATAGAGGATAGGATAGGATAGAGGATAGGATAGGATAGAGGATAGGATAGGATAGAGGATAGGATAGGATAGAGGATAGGATAGGATAGAGGATAGGATAGGATAGAGTATAGGATAGGATAGAGGATAGGATAGGATAGAGGATAGGTTAGGATAGAGGATAGGATAGGATAGAGGATAGGATAGGATAGAGGATAGGATAGGATAGAGGATAGGATAGGATAGAGGATAGGATAGGATAGAGGATAGGATAGGATAGAGGATAGGATAGGATAGAGGATAGAATAGGATAGAGGATAGGATAGGATAGAGGATAGGTTAGGATAGAGGATAGGATAGGATAGAGGATAGGATAGGATAGAGGATAGTATAGGATACAGGATAGGATAGAATAGAGGATAGGATAGGAGAAAGGATAGGATAGGATAGAGGACAGAATAGGATAGGATAGACGATAGGACAGGATAGGATAGAGAATAGGATAGGATAGAGGATAGGATAGAGGATAGGATAGAGGATAGGATAGGAGAGAGAATAGGATAGGATAGAGGATAGGGTAGGATAGAGGATGGGATAGGATAGAAGATAGGATATGATAGAGGATAGGATAGAATAGAGGATAGGATAGGATAAAGGATAGGATAGGATAGAGGACAGGATAGGATAGGATAGACGATAGGATAGGATAGGATAGAGGATAGGATAGGATAGAGGATAGGATAGGATAGAGGATAGGATAGGATAGAGGATAGTATAGGATAGAGGATAGGATAGAATAGAGGATAGGATACGATAAAGGATAGGATAGGATAGAGGATAGGATAGGATAGGATAGAGGATAGGATAGGATAGAGAATAGGATAGGATAGAGGATAGGATAGGATAGAGGATAGTATAGGATAGAGGATAGGATAGAATAGAGGAAAGGATAGGATAGAGGATAGGATAGGATAGAGGATAGGATAGGAAAGAGGATAGGATAGGATAGAGGATAGGATAGGATAGAGGATAGGATAGGATAGAGGATAGGATGGGATAGAGGATAGGATAGGATAGAGGATAGGATAGGATAGAGGATAGTATAGGATAGAGGATAGGATAGGATAGAGGATAGGATAGGATAGGATAGGATAGAGGATAGGATAGGATAGAGGATAGGATAGAGGATAGGATAGGTAATTGGATAGGATAGAGTATAGGATAAGGTAGAGGATAGGATAGGATAGAGGATATAATAGGATATGGGATAGTATAGGATACAGGATAGGATAGGATAGAGGATAGGATAGGATAAAGGATTGGATAGGATAGAGGATAGGATAGGATAGAATAGGATAGAGGATAGGATAGAGGATAGGATGGAGGATAGGATAGGATAGAGGATCGGATAGAGGATCGGATAGGATAGAGGATCGGATAGAGGATCGGATAGAGGATAGGATAGGATAGAGGATAGGATAGGATAGAGGATAGGATATGATAGAGGATAGGATAGGATAGAGGATTGGATAGAGGATCGGATAGAAGATAGGATAGGATAGAGGATAGGATAGGATAGAGGATAGTATAGGATAGAGGATAGGATAGAATAGAGGATAGGATAGGATAAAGGATAGGATAGGATAGAGGACAGGATAGGATAGAGGATAGGATAGGATAGAGGATAGGATAGGATAGAGGATAGGATAGGATAGAGGATAGGATAGGATAGAGGATAGGTTAGGATAGAGGATAGGATAGGATAGAGGATAGGATAGGATAGAGGATAGGATAGGATAGAGGATAGGATAGGATAGAGGATAGGATAGGATAGAGGATAGGATAGGATAGAGGATAGGATAGGATAGACGATAGGATAGGATAGAGGATAGGATAGGATAGAGGATAGGATAGGATAGAGGATAGGATAGGATAGAGGATAGGATAGGATAGAGGATAGGATAGGATAGAGGATAGGTTAGGATAGAGGATAGGATAGGATAGAGGATAGGATAGGATAGAGGATAGGATAGGATAGAGGATAGGATAGGATAGAGGATAGGATAGGATAGAGGATAGGATAGGATAGAGGATAGGATAGGATAGAGGATAGAATAGGATAGAGGATAGGATAGGATAGAGGATAGGTTAGGATAGAGGATAGGATAGGATAGAGGATAGGATAGGATAGAGGATAGTATAGGATACAGGATAGGATAGAATAGAGGATAGGATAGGAGAAAGGATAGGATAGGATAGAGGACAGAATAGGATAGGATAGACGATAGGACAGGATAGGATAGAGAATAGGATAGGATAGAGGATAGGATAGAGGATAGGATAGAGGATAGGATAGGAGAGAGAATAGGATAGGATAGAGGATAGGGTAGGATAGAGGATGGGATAGGATAGAGGATAGGATATGATAGAGGATAGGATAGAATAGAGGATAGGATAGGATAAAGGATAGGATAGGATAGAGGACAGGATAGGATAGGATAGACGATAGGATAGGATAGGATAGAGGATAGGATAGGATAGAGGATAGGATAGGATAGAGGATAAGATAGGATAGAGGATAGTACAGGATAGAGGATAGGATAGAATAGAGGATAGGATACGATAAAGGATAGGATAGGATAGAGGATAGGATAGGATAGGATAGAGGATAGGATAGGATAGAGAATAGGATAGGATAGAGGATAGGATAGGATAGAGGATAGGATAGGATAGAGGATAGGATAGGATAGAGGATAGTATAGGATAGAGGATAGGATAGAATAGAGGATAGGATACGATAAAGGATAGGATAGGATAGAGGATAGGATAGGATAGGATAGAGGATAGGATAGGATAGAGAATAGGATAGGATAGAGGATAGGATAGGATAGAGGATAGGATAGGATAGAGGATAGGATAGGATAGAGGATAGGATAGGATAGAGGATATAATAGGATTGAGGAAAGGATAGGATAGAGGATAGGATAGGATAGAGGATAGGATAGGAAAGAGGATAGGATAGAGGATAGGATAGAGGATAGTATAGGATAGAGGATAGGATAGGATAGAGGATAGGATAGGATAGAGGATAGTATAGGATACAGGATAGGATAGAATAGAGGATAGGATAGGATAAAGGATAGGATAGGATAGAGGACAGAATAGGATAGGATAGACGATAGGACAGGATAGGATAGAGAATAGGATAGGATAGAGGATAGGATAGAGGATAGGATAGAGGATAGGATAGGAGAGAGGATAGGATAGGATAGAGGATAGGGTAGGATAGAGGATGGGATAGGATAGAGGATAGGATATGATAGAGGATAGGATAGGATAGAGGATTGGATAGAGGATCGGATAGAAGATAGGATAGGATAGAGGATAGGATAGGATAGAGGATAGTATAGGATAGAGGATAGGATAGAATAGAGGATAGGTTAGGATAAAGGATAGGATAGAGGACAGGATAGGATAGGATAGACGATAGGATAGGATAGGATAGAGGATAGGATAGGATAGAGGATAGGATAGGATAGAGGATAGGATAGGATAGAGGATAGTATAGGATAGAGGATAGGATAGACGATAGGACAGGATAGGATAGAGAATAGGATAGGATAGAGGATAGGATAGAGGATAGGATAGAGGATAGTATAGGATAGAGGATAGGATAGGATAGAGGATAGGATAGGATAGAGGATGGGATAGGATAGAGGATAGGATATGATAGAGGATAGGATAGGATAGAGGATTGGATAGAGGATCGGATAGAAGATAGGATAGGATAGAGGATAGGATAGGATAGAGGATAGTATAGGATAGAGGATAGGATAGAATAGAGGATAGGATAGGATAAAGGATAGGATAGGATAGAGGACAGGATAGGATAGGATAGACGATAGGATAGGATAGGATAGAGGATAGGATAGGATAGGGGATATGATAGGATAGAGGATAGGATAGGATAGAGGATAGGATAGGATAGAGAATAGGATAGGATAGAGGATAGGATAGGATAAAGGATAGGATAGGATAGAGGATAGGATAGGATAGGATAGAGGATAGGATAGGATAGAGAATAGGATAGGATAGAGGATAGGATGGGATAGAGGATAGGATAGGATAAAGGATAGGATAGGATAGAGGATAGGATAGGATAGAGGATAGGATAGGATAGAGGATAGGATAGGATAGAGGATAGGATAGGATAGAGGATAGGATAGAATAGAGTATAGGATAGGATAGAGGATAGGATAGGATAGAGGATAGGATAGGATAGAGGATAGGATAGGATAGAGGATAGGATAGGATAGAGGATAGGATAGGATAGAGGATAGGATAGGATAGAGGATAGGATAGGATAGAGGATAGGTTAGGATAGAGGATAGGATAGGATAGAGGATAGGATAGGATAGAGGATAGGATAGGATAGAGGAGAGGATAGATAATTGGATAGGATAGAGTATAGGATACGGTAGAGAATAGGATAGGATAGAGGATAGGATAGGATAGAGGATAGAGTAGGATAGAGGATAGGATAGGATAGAGGATAGGATAGGATAGAGGATAGGATAGGATAGAGGGTAGGATAGGATAGAGGATAGGATAGGATAGAGGATAGGATAGGAAAGAGGATAGTATAGGATAGAGGATAGGATAGAATAGAGGATAGGATAGGATAAAGGATAGGATAGGATAGAGGACAGAATAGGATAGGATAGACGATAGGACAGGATATGATAGAGGATAGGATAGGATAGAGGATTGGATAGAGGATCGGATAGAAGATAGGATAGGATAGAGGATAGGATAGGATAGAGGATAGTATAGGATAGAGGATAGGATAGAATAGAGGAAAGGATAGGATAGAGGATAGGATAGGATAGAGGATAGGATAGGAAAGAGGATAGGATAGGATAGAGGATAGGATAGGATAGAGGATAGGATAGGATAGAGGATAGGATGGGATAGAGGATAGGATAGGATAGAGGATAGGATAGGATAGAGGATAGTATAGGATAGAGGATAGGATAGGATAGAGGATAGGATAGGATAGGATAGGATAGGATAGAGGATAGGATAGGATAGAGGATAGGATAGAGGATAGGATAGGTAATTGGATAGGATAGAGTATAGGATAAGGTAGAGGATAGGATAGGATAGAGGATATAATAGGATATGGGATAGTATAGGATACAGGATAGGATAGGATAGAGGATAGGATAGGATAAAGGATAGGATAGAATAGAGGATAGGATAGGATAAAGGATTGGATAGGATAGAGGATAGGATAGGATAGAATAGTATAGAGGATAGGATAGAGGATAGGATGGAGGATAGGATAGGATAGAGGATCGGATAGAGGATCGGATAGGATAGAGGATCGGATAGAGGATCGGATAGAGGATAGGATAGGATAGAGGATAGGATAGGATAGAGGATAGGATAGGATAGAGGATAGGATAGGATAGAGGATAGGATAGGATAGAGGATAGGATAGGATAGAGGATAGGATAGGATAGAGGATAGGATAGGTAATTGGATAGCATAGAGGGTAGGATAAGGTAGAGGATAGTATAGGATAGAGGATAGGATAGGATGGAGGATAGGATTGGATGGAGTATAGGATAGGAAAGAGGATAGGATAGGATAGAGGATAGGATAGGATAGAGGATAGGATAGGATAGAGGATAGGATATGATAGAGGATAGGATAGGATAGAGGATCGGATAGAGGATAGGATAGGATAGAGGATAGGATTGGATAGAGGATCGGATAGAGGATAGGATAGGATAGAGGATAGGATAGGATAGAGGATAGTGTAGGATAGAGGATAGGATAGAATAGAGGATAGGATAGGATAGAGGACAGGATAGGATAGAGGATAGGTATGGATAGGGGATAGGATAGAGGATAGGATAGGATAGAGGATAGGATAGGATAGAGGAGAGGATAGATAATTGGATAGGATAGAGTATAGGATACGGTAGAGGATAGGATAGGATAGAGGATAGGATAGGATAGAGGATAGAGTAGGATAGAGGATAGGATAGGATAGAGGATAGGATAGGATAGAGGATAGGATAGGATAGAGGGTAGGATAGGATAGAGGATAGGATAGGATAGAGGATAGGATAGGAAAGAGGATAGTATAGGATAGAGGATAGGATAGAATAGAGGATAGGATAGGATAAAGGAAAGGATAGGATAGAGGACAGAATAGGATAGGATAGACGATAGGACAGGATAGGATAGAGAATAGGATAGGATAGAGGATAGGATAGAGGATAGGATAGAGGATAGGATAGGATAGAGGATAGGATAGGATAGAGGATAGGATAGGATAGAGGATGGGATATTATAGAGGATAGGATATGATAGAGGATAGGATAGGATAGAGGATTGGATAGGATAGAGGATAGGATAGGATAGAGGATAGGATAGGATAGAGGATAGGATAGGATAGAGGATAGGTTAGGATAGAGGATAGGATAGGATAGAGGATAGGATAGGATAGAGGATAGTATAGGATACAGGATATTATAGAATAGAGGATAGGATAGGATAAAGGATAGGATAGGATAGAGGATAGGATAGGATAGAGGATAGGATAGGATAGAGGATAGGTTAGGATAGAGGATAGGATAGGATAGAGGATAGGATAGGATAGAGGATAGGATAGGATAGAGGATAGGATAGGATAGAGGATAGGATAGGATAGAGGATAGGATAGGATAGAGGATAGGATAGGATAGAGGATAGGATAGGATAGAGGATAGGATAGGATAGAGGATAGGATAGGATAGAGGATAGGATAGGATAGAGGATAGGATAGGATAGAGGATAGGTTAGGATAGAGGATAGGATAGGATAGAGGATAGGATAGGATAGAGGATAGTATAGGATACAGGATAGGATAGAATAGAGGATAGGATAGGATAAAGGATAGGATAGGATAGAGGACAGAATAGGATAGGATAGACGATAGGACAGGATAGGATAGAGAATAGGATAGGATAGAGGATAGGATAGAGGATAGGATAGAGGATAGGACAGGAGAGAGGATAGGATAGGATAGAGGATAGGGTAGGATAGAGGATGGGATAAGATAGAGGATAGGATATGATAGAGGATAGGATAGGATAGAGGATTGGATAGAGGATCGGATAGAAGATAGGATAGGATAGAGGATAGGATAGGATAGAGGATAGTATAGGATAGAGGATAGGATAGAATAGAGGATAGGTTAGGATAAAGGATAGGATAGGATAGAGGACAGGATAGGATAGGATAGACGATAGGATAGGATAGGATAGAGGATAGGATAGGATAGAGGATAGGATAGGATAGAGGATAGGTTAGGATAGAGGATAGGATAGGATAGAGGATAGTATAGGATAGAGGATAGGATAGACGATAGGACAGGATAGGATAGAGAATAGGATAGGATAGAGGATAGGATAGAGGATAGGATAGAGGATAGTATAGGATAGAGGATAGGATAGGATAGAGGATAGGATAGGATAGAGGATGGGATAGGATAGAGGATAGGATATGATAGAGGATAGGATAGGATAGAGGATTGGATAGAGGATCGGATAGAAGATAGGATAGGATAGAGGATAGGATAGGATAGAGGATAGTATAGGATAGAGGATAGGATAGAATAGAGGATAGGATAGGATAAAGGATAGGATAGGATAGAGGACAGGATAGGATAGGATAGACGATAGGATAGGATAGGATAGAGGATAGGATAGGATAGGGGATATGATAGGATAGAGGATAGGATAGGATAGAGGATAGGATAGGATAGAGAATAGGATAGGATAGAGGATAGGATAGGATAAAGGATAGGATAGGATAGAGGATAGGATAGGATAGGATAGAGGATAGGATAGGATAGAGAATAGGATAGGATAGAGGATAGGATAGGATAGAGGATAGGATAGGATAGAGGATAGGATAGGATAGAGGATAGGATAGGATAGAGGATAGGATAGGATAGAGGATAGGATAGGATAGAGGATAGGATAGGATAGAGGATAGGATAGAATAGAGTATAGGATAGGATAGAGGATAGGATAGGATAGAGGATAGGATAGGATAGAGGATAGGATAGGATAGAGGATAGGATAGGATAGAGGATAGGATAGGATAGAGGATAGGATAGGATAGAGGATAGGATAGGATAGAGGATAGGATAGGATAGAGGATAGGATAGGATAGAGGATAGGATAGGATAGAGGATAGGATAGGTAATTGGATAGCATAGAGGGTAGGATAAGGTAGAGGATAGTATAGGATAGAGGATAGGATAGGATGGAGGATAGGATTGGATGGAGTATAGGATAGGAAAGAGGATAGGATAGGATAGAGGATAGGATAGGATAGAGGATAGGATAGGATAGAGGATAGGATATGATAGAGGATAGGATAGGATAGAGGATCGGATAGAGGATAGGATAGGATAGAGAATAGGATTGGATAGAGGATCGGATAGAGGATAGGATAGGATAGAGGATAGGATAGGATAGAGGATAGTGTAGGATAGAGGATAGGATAGAATAGAGGATAGGATAGGATAGAGGACAGGATAGGATAGAGGATAGGTATGGATAGGGGATAGGATAGAGGATAGGATAGGATAGAGGATAGGATAGGATAGAGGAGAGGATAGATAATTGGATAGGATAGAGTATAGGATACGGTAGAGGATAGGATAGGATAGAGGATAGGATAGGATAGAGGATAGAGTAGGATAGAGGATAGGATAGGATAGAGGATAGGATAGGATAGAGGATAGGATAGGATAGAGGGTAGGATAGGATAGAGGATAGGATAGGATAGAGGATAGGATAGGAAAGAGGATAGTATAGGATAGAGGATAGGATAGAATAGAGGATAGGATAGGATAAAGGATAGGATAGGATAGAGGACAGAATAGGATAGGATAGACGATAGGACAGGATAGGATAGAGAATAGGATAGGATAGAGGATAGGATAGAGGATAGGATAGAGGATAGGATAGGATAGAGGATAGGATAGGATAGACGATAGGATAGGATAGAGGATAGGATAGGATAGAGGATGGGATATTATAGAGGATAGGATATGATAGAGGATAGGATAGGATAGAGGATTGGATAGAGGATCGGATAGAAGATAGGATAGGATAGAGGATAGGATAGGATAGAGGATAGGATAGGATAGAGGATAGGTTAGGATAGAGGATAGGATAGGATAAAGGATAGGATAGGATAGAGGACAGGATAGGATAGAGGATAGGATAGAATAGAGGATAGGATAGGATAAAGGATAGTATAGGATAGAGGATAGGATAGGATAGAGGATAGGATAGGATAGAGGATAGGATAGGATAGAGGATAGGATAGGATAGAGGATAGGATTGGATGGAGGATAGGATAGGAAAGAGGATAGGATAGGATAGAGGATAGGATAGGATAGAGGATAGGATAGGATAGAGGATAGGATATGATAGAGGATAGGATAGGATAGAGGATCGGATAGAGGATAGGATAGGATAGAGAATAGGATTGGATAGAGGATCGGATAGAGGATAGGATAGGATAGAGGATAGGATAGGATAGAGGATAGTGTAGGATAGAGGATAGGATAGAATAGAGGATAGGATAGGATAGAGGACAGGATAGGATAGAGGATAGGTATGGATAGGGGATAGGATAGAGGATAGGATAGGATAGAGGATAGGATAGGATAGAGGAGAGGATAGATAATTGGATAGGATAGAGTATAGGATACGGTAGAGGATAGGATAGGATAGAGGATAGGATAGGATAGAGGATAGAGTAGGATAGAGGATAGGATAGGATAGAGGATAGGATAGGATAGAGGATAGGATAGGATAGAGGGTAGGATAGGATAGAGGATAGGATAGGATAGAGGATAGGATAGGAAAGAGGATAGTATAGGATAGAGGATAGGATAGAATAGAGGATAGGATAGGATAAAGGATAGGATAGGATAGAGGACAGAATAGGATAGGATAGACGATAGGACAGGATAGGATAGAGAATAGGATAGGATAGAGGATAGGATAGAGGATAGGATAGAGGATAGGATAGGATAGAGGATAGGATAGGATAGAGGATAGGATAGGATAGAGGATAGGATAGGATAGAGGATGGGATATTATAGAGGATAGGATATGATAGAGGATAGGATAGGATAGGATAGAGGATAGGATAGGATAGGGGATATGATAGGATAGAGGATAGGATAGGATAGAGGATAGGATAGGATAGAGAATAGGATAGGATAGAGGATAGGATAGGATAAAGGATAGGATAGGATAGAGGATAGGATAGGATAGGATAGAGGATAGGATAGGATAGAGAATAGGATAGGATAGAGGATAGGATAGGATAGAGGATAGGATAGGATAGAGGATAGGATAGGATAGAGGATAGGATAGGATAGAGGATAGGATAGGATAGAGGATAGGATAGGATAGAGGATAGGATAGGATAGAGGATAGGATAGAATAGAGTATAGGATAGGATAGAGGATAGGATAGGATAGAGGATAGGATAGGATAGAGGATAGGATAGGATAGAGGATAGGATAGGATAGAGGATAGGATAGGATAGAGGATAGGATAGGATAGAGGATAGGATAGGATAGAGGATAGGATAGGATAGAGGATAGGATAGGATAGAGGATAGGATAGGTAATTGGATAGCATAGAGGGTAGGATAAGGTAGAGGATAGTATAGGATAGAGGATAGGATAGGATGGAGGATAAGATTGGATGGAGTATAGGATAGGATAGAGGATAGGATAGGATAGAGGATAGAGTAGGATAGAGGATAGGATAGGATAGAGGATAGGATAGGATAGAGGATAGGATAGGATAGAGGGTAGGATAGGATAGAGGATAGGATAGGATAGAGGATAGGATAGGAAAGAGGATAGTATAGGATAGAGGATAGGATAGAATAGAGGATAGGATAGGATAAAGGATAGGATAGGATAGAGGACAGAATAGGATAGGATAGACGATAGGACAGGATAGGATAGAGAATAGGATAGGATAGAGGATAGGATAGAGGATAGGATAGAGGATAGGATAGGATAGAGGATAGGATAGGATAGAGGATAGGATAGGATAGAGGATAGGATAGGATAGAGGATGGGATATTATAGAGGATAGGATATGATAGAGGATAGGATAGGATAGAGGATTGGATAGAGGATCGGATAGAAGATAGGATAGGATAGAGGATAGGATAGGATAGAGGATAGGATAGGATAGAGGATAGGTTAGGATAGAGGATAGGATAGGATAAAGGATAGGATAGGATAGAGGACAGGATAGGATAGAGGATAGGATAGAATAGAGGATAGGATAGGATAAAGGATAGTATAGGATAGAGGATAGGATAGAATAGAGGATAGGATAGGATAAAGGATAGGATAGGATAGAGGACAGGATAGGATAGGATAGACGATAGGATAGGATAGGATAGAGGATAGGATAGGATAGGGGATATGATAGGATAGAGGATAGGATAGGATAGAGGATAGGATAGGATAGAGAATAGGATAGGATAGAGGATAGGATAGGATAAAGGATAGGATAGGATAGAGGATAGGATAGGATAGGATAGAGGATAGGATAGGATAGAGAATAGGATAGGATAGAGGATAGGATAGGATAGAGGATAGGATAGGATAGAGGATAGGATAGGATAGAGGATAGGATAGGATAGAGGATAGGATAGGATAGAGGATAGGATAGGATAGAGGATAGGATAGGATAGAGGATAGGATAGAATAGAGTATAGGATAGGATAGAGGATAGGATAGGATAGAGGATAGGATAGGATAGAGGATAGGATAGGATAGAGGATAGGATAGGATAGAGGATAGGATAGGATAGAGGATAGGATAGGATAGAGGATAGGATAGGATAGAGGATAGGATAGGATAGAGGATAGGATAGGATAGAGGATAGGATAGGTAATTGGATAGCATAGAGGGTAGGATAAGGTAGAGGATAGTATAGGATAGAGGATAGGATAGGATGGAGGATAGGATTGGATGGAGTATAGGATAGGAAAGAGGATAGGATAGGATAGAGGATAGGATAGGATAGAGGATAGGATAGGATAGAGGATAGGATATGATAGAGGATAGGATAGGATAGAGGATCGGATAGAGGATAGGATAGGATAGAGGATAGGATTGGATAGAGGATCGGATAGAGGATAGGATAGGATAGAGGATAGGATAGGATAGAGGATAGTGTAGGATAGAGGATAGGATAGAATAGAGGATAGGATAGGATAGAGGACAGGATAGGATAGAGGATAGGTATGGATAGGGGATAGGATAGAGGATAGGATAGGATAGAGGATAGGATAGGATAGAGGAGAGGATAGATAATTGGATAGGATAGAGTATAGGATACGGTAGAGGATAGGATAGGATAGAGGATAGGATAGGATAGAGGATAGAGTAGGATAGAGGATAGGATAGGATAGAGGATAGGATAGGATAGAGGATAGGATAGGATAGAGGGTAGGATAGGATAGAGGATAGGATAGGATAGAGGATAGGATAGGAAAGAGGATAGTATAGGATAGAGGATAGGATAGAATAGAGGATAGGATAGGATAAAGGATAGGATAGGATAGAGGACAGAATAGGATAGGATAGACGATAGGACAGGATAGGATAGAGAATAGGATAGGATAGAGGATAGGATAGAGGATAGGATAGAGGATAGGATAGGATAGAGGATAGGATAGGATAGAGGATAGGATAGGATAGAGGATAGGATAGGATAGAGGATGGGATATTATAGAGGATAGGATATGATAGAGGATAGGATAGGATAGAGGATTGGATAGAGGATCGGATAGAAGATAGGATAGGATAGAGGATAGGATAGGATAGAGGATAGTATAGGATAGAGGATAGGATAGAATAGAGGATAGGGTAGGATAAAGGATAGGATAGGATAGAGGACAGGATAGGATAGAGGATAGGATAGGATAGAGGATAGGATAGGATAGAGGATAGGATAGGATAGAGGATAGGATAGGATAGAGGATAGGTTAGGATAGAGGATAGGATAGGATAGAGGATAGGATAGGATAGAGGATAGGATAGGATAGAGGATAGGATAGGATAGAGGATAGGATAGGATAGAGGATAGGATAGGATAGAGGATAGGATAGGATAGAGGATAGGATAGGATAGAGGATAGGATAGGATAGAGGATAGGATAGGATAGAGGATAGGATAGGATAGAGGATAGGATAGGATAGAGGATAGGATAGGATAGAGGATAGGTTAGGATAGAGGATAGGATAGGATAGAGGATAGGATAGGATAGAGGATAGTATAGGATACAGGATAGGATAGAATAGAGGATAGGATAGGATAAAGGATAGGATAGGATAGAGGACAGAATAGGATAGGATAGACGATAGGACAGGATAGGATAGAGAATAGGATAGGATAGAGGATAGGATAGAGGATAGGATAGAGGATAGGATAGGAGAGAGGATAGGATAGGATAGAGGATAGGGTAGGATAGAGGATGGGATAGGATAGAGGATAGTATAGGATAGAGGATAGGATAGACGATAGGACAGGATAGGATAGAGAATAGGATAGGATAGAGGATAGGATAGAGGATAGGATAGAGGATAGTATAGGATAGAGGATAGGATAGGATAGAGGATAGGATAGGATAGAGGATAGGTTAGGATAAAGGATAGGATAGGATAGAGGACAGGATAGGATAGGATAGACGATAGGATAGGATAGGATAGAGGATAGGATAGGATAGAGGATAGGATAGGATAGAGGATAGGATAGGATAGAGGATAGGATAGGATAGAGGATAGTATAGGATAGAGGATAGGATAGACGATAGGACAGGATAGGATAGAGAATAGGATAGGATAGAGGATAGGATAGAGGATAGGATAGAGGATAGTATAGGATAGAGGATAGGATAGGATAGAGGATAGGATAGGATAGAGGATGGGATAGGATAGAGGATAGGATATGATAGAGGATAGGATAGGATAGAGGATTGGATAGAGGATCGGATAGAAGATAGGATAGGATAGAGGATAGGATAGGATAGAGGATAGTATAGGATAGAGGATAGGATAGAATAGAGGATAGGATAGGATAAAGGATAGGATAGGATAGAGGACAGGATAGGATAGGATAGACGATAGGATAGGATAGGATAGAGGATAGGATAGGATAGGGGATATGATAGGATAGAGGATAGGATAGGATAGAGGATAGGATAGGATAGAGAATAGGATAGGATAGAGGATAGGATAGGATAAAGGATAGGATAGGATAGAGGATAGGATAGGATAGGATAGAGGATAGGATAGGATAGAGAATAGGATAGGATAGAGGATAGGATAGGATAGAGGATAGGATAGGATAGAGGATAGGATAGGATAGAGGATGGGATAGGATAGAGGATAGGATAGGATAGAGGATAGGATAGGATAGAGGATAGGATAGGATAGAGGATAGGATAGGATAGGATAGAGGATAGGATAGGATAGAGGATAGGATAGGATAGAGGATAGGATAGGATAGAGGATAGGATAGGATAGAGGATAGGATAGGATAGAGGATAGGTTAGGATAGAGGATAGGATAGGATAGAGGATAGGATAGGATAGAGGATAGGATAGGATAGAGGATAGGATAGGATAGAGGATAGGATAGGATAGAGGATAGGATAGGATAGAGGATAGGATAGGATAGAGGATAGGATAGGATAGAGGATAGGATAGGATAGAGGATAGGATAGGATAGAGGATAGGATAGGATAGAGGATAGGTTAGGATAGAGGATAGGATAGGATAGAGGATAGGATAGGATAGAGGATAGTATAGGATACAGGATAGGATAGAATAGAGGATAGGATAGGAGAAAGGATAGGATAGGATAGAGGACAGAATAGGATAGGATAGACGATAGGACAGGATAGGATAGAGAATAGGATAGGATAGAGGATAGGATAGAGGATAGGATAGAGGATAGGATAGAGGATAGGATAGGAGAGAGAATAGGATAGGATAGAGGATAGGGTAGGATAGAGGATGGGATAGGATAGAGGATAGGATATGATAGAGGATAGGATAGAATAGAGGATAGGATAGGATAAAGGATAGGATAGGATAGAGGACAGGATAGGATAGGATAGACGATAGGATAGGATAGGATAGAGGATAGGATAGGATAGAGGATAGGATAGGATAGAGGATAGGATAGGATAGAGGATAGTATAGGATAGAGGATAGGATAAAATAGAGGATAGGATACGATAGAGGATAGGATAGGATAGGATAGAGGATAGGATAGGATAGAGAATAGGATAGGATAGGATAGAGAATAGGATAGGATAGAGGATAGGATAGGATAGAGGATAGGATAGGATAGAGGATAGGATAGGATAGAGGATAGTATAGGATAGAGGATAGGATAGAATAGAGGATAGGATACGATAAAGGATAGGATAGGATAGAGGATAGGATAGGATAGGATAGAGGATAGGATAGGATAGAGAATAGGATAGGATAGAGGATAGGATAGGATAGAGGATAGGATAGGATAGAGGATAGGATAGGATAGAGGATAGGATAGGATAGTGGATATAATAGGATTGAGGAAAGGATAGGATAGAGGATAGGATAGGATAGAGGATAGGATAGGAAAGAGGATAGGATACGATAGAGGATAGGATAGGATAGAGGATAGGATAGGATAGAGGATAGGATAGGATAGAGGATAGGGTAGGATAGAGGATAGGATAGGATAGAGGATAGGATAGGATAGAGGATAGGATAGGATAGAGGATAGGATAGGATAGAGGATAGGATAGGATAGAGGACATAATGGGATTGAGGAAAGGATAGGATAGAGGATAGGATAGGATAGAGGATAGGATAGGAAAGAGGATAGGATAGGATAGAGGATAGGATAGGATAGAGGATAGGATAGGATAGAGGATAGGATGGGATAGAGGATAGGATAGGATAGAGGATAGGATAGGATAGAGGATAGTATAGGATAGAGGATAGGATAGGATAGAGGATAGGATAGGATAGGATAGGATAGAGGATAGGATAGGATAGAGGATAGGATAGAGGATAGGATAGGTAATTGGATAGGATAGAGTATAGGATAAGGTAGAGGATAGGATAGGATAGAGGATATAATAGGATATGGGATAGTATAGGATACAGGATAGGATAGGATAGAGGATAGGATAGGATAAAGGATAGGATAGAATAGAGGATAGGATAGGATAAAGGATTGGATAGAGGATCGGATAGGATAGAGGATCGGATAGAGGATCGGATAGAGGATAGGATAGGATAGAGGATAGGATAGGATAGAGGATAGGATAGGATAGAGGATAGGATAGGATAGAGGATAGGATAGGATAGAGGATAGGATAGGATAGAGGATAGGATAGGTAATTGGATAGCATAGAGGGTAGGATAAGGTAGAGGATAGGATAGGATAGAGGATAGGATAGGAAAGAGGATAGTATAGGATAGAGGATAGGATAGAATAGAGGATAGGATAGGATAAAGGATAGGATAGGATAGAGGACAGAATAGGATAGGATAGACGATAGGACAGGATATGATAGAGGATAGGATAGGATAGAGGATTGGATAGAGGATCGGATAGAAGTTAGGATAGGATAGAGGATAGGATAGGATAGAGGATAGTATAGGATAGAGGATAGGATAGAATAGAGGAAAGGATAGGATAGAGGATAGGATAGGATAGAGGATAGGATAGGAAAGAGGATAGGATAGGATAGAGGATAGGATAGGATAGAGGATAGGATAGGATAGAGGATAGGATGGGATAGAGGATAGGATAGGATAGAGGATAGGATAGGATAGAGGATAGTATAGGATAGAGGATAGGATAGGATAGAGGATAGGATAGGATAGGATAGGATAGAGGATAGGATAGGATAGAGGATAGGATAGAGGATAGGGTAGGTAATTGGATAGGATAGAGTATAGGATAAGGTAGAGGATAGGATAGGATAGAGGATATAATAGGATATGGGATAGTATAGGATACAGGATAGGATAGGATAGAGGATAGGATAGGATAAAGGATAGGATAGAATAGAGGATAGGATAGGATAAAGGATTGGATAGGATAGAGGATAGGATAGGATAGAATAGGATAGAGGATAGGATAGAGGATAGGATGGAGGATAGGATAGGATAGAGGATCGGATAGAGGATCGGATAGGATAGAGGATCGGAAAGAGGATCGGATAGAGGATAGGATAGGATAGAGGATAGGATAGGATAGAGGATAGGATATGATAGAGGATAGGATAGGATAGAGGATTGGATAGAGGATCGGATAGAAGATAGGATAGGATAGAGGATAGGATAGGATAGAGGATAGTATAGGATAGAGGATAGGATAGAATAGAGGATAGGATAGGATAAAGGATAGGATAGGATAGAGGACAGGATAGGATAGAGGATAGGATAGGATAGAGGATAGGATAGGATAGAGGATAGGATAGGATAGAGGATAGGATAGGATAGAGGATAGGTTAGGATAGAGGATAGGATAGGATAGAGGATAGGATAGGATAGAGGATAGGATAGGATAGAGGATAGGATAGGATAGAGGATAGGATAGGATAGAGGATAGGATAGGATAGAGGATAGGATAGGATAGAGGATAGGATAGGATAGAGGATAGGATAGGATAGAGGATAGGTTAGGATAGAGGATAGGATAGGATAGAGGATAGGATAGGATAGAGGATAGGATAGGATAGAGGATAGGATAGGATAGAGGATAGGATAGGATAGAGGATAGGATAGGATAGAGGATAGGATAGGATAGAGGATAGAATAGGATAGAGGATAGGATAGGATAGAGGATAGGTTAGGATAGAGGATAGGATAGGATAGAGGATAGGATAGGATAGAGGATAGTATAGGATACAGGATAGGATAGAATAGAGGATAGGATAGGAGAAAGGATAGGATAGGATAGAGGACAGAATAGGATAGGATAGACGATAGGACAGGATAGGATAGAGAATAGGATAGGATAGAGGATAGGATAGAGGATAGGATAGAGGATAGGATAGGAGAGAGAATAGGATAGGATAGAGGATAGGGTAGGATAGAGGATGGGATAGGATAGAGGATAGGATATGATAGAGGATAGGATAGAATAGAGGATAGGATAGGATAAAGGATAGGATAGGATAGAGGACAGGATAGGATAGGATAGACGATAGGATAGGATAGGATAGAGGATAGGATAGGATAGAGGATAGGATAGGATAGAGGATAGGATAGGATAGAGGATAGTATAGGATAGAGGATAGGATAGAATAGAGGATAGGATACGATAAAGGATAGGATAGGATAGAGGATAGGATAGGATAGGATAGAGGATAGGATAGGATAGAGAATAGGATAGGATAGAGGATAGGATAGGATAGAGGATAGGATAGGATAGAGGATAGGATAGGATAGAGGATAGTATAGGATAGAGGATAGGATAGAATAGAGGATAGGATACGATAAAGGATAGGATAGGATAGAGGATAGGATAGGATAGGATAGAGGATAGGATAGGATAGAGAATAGGATAGGATAGAGGATAGGATAGGATAGAGGATAGGATAGGATAGAGGATAGGATAGGATAGAGGATAGGATAGGATAGAGGATATAATAGGATTGAGGAAAGGATAGGATAGAGGATAGGATAGGATAGAGGATAGGATAGGAAAGAGGATAGGATAGAGGATAGGATAGAGGATAGTATAGGATAGAGGATAGGATAGGATAGAGGATAGGATAGGATAGAGGATAGTATAGGATACAGGATAGGATAGAATAGAGGATAGGATAGGATAAAGGATAGGATAGGATAGAGGACAGAATAGGATAGGATAGACGATAGGACAGGATAGGATAGAGAATAGGATAGGATAGAGGATAGGATAGAGGATAGGATAGAGGATAGGATAGGAGAGAGGATAGGATAGGATAGAGGATAGGGTAGGATAGAGGATGGGATAGGATAGAGGATAGGATATGATAGAGGATAGGATAGGATAGAGGATTGGATAGAGGATCGGATAGAAGATAGGATAGGATAGAGGATAGGATAGGATAGAGGATAGTATAGGATAGAGGATAGGATAGAATAGAGGATAGGTTAGGATAAAGGATAGGATAGGATAGAGGACAGGATAGGATAGGATAGACGATAGGATAGGATAGGATAGAGGATAGGATAGGATAGAGGATAGGATAGGATAGAGGATAGGATAGGATAGAGGATAGTATAGGATAGAGGATAGGATAGACGATAGGACAGGATAGGATAGAGAATAGGATAGGATAGAGGATAGGATAGAGGATAGGATAGAGGATAGTATAGGATAGAGGATAGGATAGGATAGAGGATAGGATAGGATAGAGGATGGGATAGGATAGAGGATAGGATATGATAGAGGATAGGATAGGATAGAGGATTGGATAGAGGATCGGATAGAAGATAGGATAGGATAGAGGATAGGATAGGATAGAGGATAGTATAGGATAGAGGATAGGATAGAATAGAGGATAGGATAGGATAAAGGATAGGATAGGATAGAGGACAGGATAGGATAGGATAGACGATAGGATAGGATAGGATAGAGGATAGGATAGGATAGGGGATATGATAGGATAGAGGATAGGATAGGATAGAGGATAGGATAGGATAGAGAATAGGATAGGATAGAGGATAGGATAGGATAAAGGATAGGATAGGATAGAGGATAGGATAGGATAGGATAGAGGATAGGATAGGATAGAGAATAGGATAGGATAGAGGATAGGATGGGATAGAGGATAGGATAGGATAAAGGATAGGATAGGATAGAGGATAGGATAGGATAGAGGATAGGATAGGATAGAGGATAGGATAGGATAGAGGATAGGATAGGATAGAGGATAGGATAGAATAGAGTATAGGATAGGATAGAGGATAGGATAGGATAGAGGATAGGATAGGATAGAGGATAGGATAGGATAGAGGATAGGATAGGATAGAGGATAGGATAGGATAGAGGATAGGATAGGATAGAGGATAGGATAGGATAGAGGATAGGTTAGGATAGAGGATAGGATAGGATAGAGGATAGGATAGGATAGAGGATAGGATAGGATAGAGGAGAGGATAGATAATTGGATAGGATAGAGTATAGGATACGGTAGAGGATAGGATAGGATAGAGGATAGGATAGGATAGAGGATAGAGTAGGTTAGAGGATAGGATAGGATAGAGGATAGGATAGGATAGAGGATAGGATAGGATAGAGGGTAGGATAGGATAGAGGATAGGATAGGATAGAGGATAGGATAGGAAAGAGGATAGTATAGGATAGAGGATAGGATAGAATAGAGGATAGGATAGGATAAAGGATAAGATAGGATAGAGGACAGAATAGGATAGGATAGACGATAGGACAGGATATGATAGAGGATAGGATAGGATAGAGGATTGGATAGAGGATCGGATAGAAGATAGGATAGGATAGAGGATAGGATAGGATAGAGGATAGTATAGGATAGAGGATAGGATAGAATAGAGGAAAGGATAGGATAGAGGATAGGATAGGATAGAGGATAGGATAGGAAAGAGGATAGGATAGGATAGAGGATAGGATAGGATAGAGGATAGGATAGGATAGAGGATAGGATGGGATAGAGGATAGGATAGGATAGAGGATAGGATAGGATAGAGGATAGTATAGGATAGAGGATAGGATAGGATAGAGGATAGGATAGGATAGGATAGGATAGGATAGAGGATAGGATAGGATAGAGGATAGGATAGAGGATAGGATAGGTAATTGGATAGGATAGAGTATAGGATAAGGTAGAGGATAGGATAGGATAGAGGATATAATAGGATATGGGATAGTATAGGATACAGGATAGGATAGGATAGAGGATAGGATAGGATAAAGGATAGGATAGAATAGAGGATAGGATAGGATAAAGGATTGGATAGGATAGAGGATAGGATAGGATAGAATAGTATAGAGGATAGGATAGAGGATAGGATGGAGGATAGGATAGGATAGAGGATCGGATAGAGGATCGGATAGGATAGAGGATCGGATAGAGGATCGGATAGAGGATAGGATAGGATAGAGGATAGGATAGGATAGAGGATAGGATAGGATAGAGGATAGGATAGGATAGAGGATAGGATAGGATAGAGGATAGGATAGGATAGAGGATAGGATAGGTAATTGGATAGCATAGAGGGTAGGATAAGGTAGAGGATAGTATAGGATAGAGGATAGGATAGGATGGAGGATAGGATTGGATGGAGTATAGGATAGGAAAGAGGATAGGATAGGATAGAGGATAGGATAGGATAGAGGATAGGATAGGATAGAGGATAGGATATGATAGAGGATAGGATAGGATAGAGGATCGGATAGAGGATAGGATAGGATAGAGGATAGGATTGGATAGAGGATCGGATAGAGGATAGGATAGGATAGAGGATAGGATAGGATAGAGGATAGTGTAGGATAGAGGATAGGATAGAATAGAGGATAGGATAGGATAGAGGACAATATAGGATAGAGGATAGGTATGGATAGGGGATAGGATAGAGGATAGGATAGGATAGAGGATAGGATAGGATAGAGGAGAGGATAGATAATTGGATAGGATAGAGTATAGGATACGGTAGAGGATAGGATAGGATAGAGGATAGGATAGGATAGAGGATAGAGTAGGATAGAGGATAGGATAGGATAGAGGATAGGATAGGATAGAGGATAGGATAGGATAGAGGGTAGGATAGGATAGAGGATAGGATAGGATAGAGGATAGGATAGGAAAGAGGATAGTATAGGATAGAGGATAGGATAGAATAGAGGATAGGATAGGATAAAGGAAAGGATAGGATAGAGGACAGAATAGGATAGGATAGACGATAGGACAGGATAGGATAGAGAATAGGATAGGATAGAGGATAGGATAGAGGATAGGATAGAGGATAGGATAGGATAGAGGATAGGATAGGATAGAGGATAGGTTAGGATAGAGGATAGGATAGGATAGAGGATAGGATAGGATAGAGGATAGGATAGGATAGAGGAGAGGATAGATAATTGGATAGGATAGAGTATAGGATACGGTAGAGGATAGGATAGGATAGAGGATAGGATAGGATAGAGGATAGAGTAGGTTAGAGGATAGGATAGGATAGAGGATAGGATAGGATAGAGGATAGGATAGGATAGAGGGTAGGATAGGATAGAGGATAGGATAGGATAGAGGATAGGATAGGAAAGAGGATAGTATAGGATAGAGGATAGGATAGAATAGAGGATAGGATAGGATAAAGGATAAGATAGGATAGAGGACAGAATAGGATAGGATAGACGATAGGACAGGATATGATAGAGGATAGGATAGGATAGAGGATTGGATAGAGGATCGGATAGAAGATAGGATAGGATAGAGGATAGGATAGGATAGAGGATAGTATAGGATAGAGGATAGGATAGAATAGAGGAAAGGATAGGATAGAGGATAGGATAGGATAGAGGATAGGATAGGAAAGAGGATAGGATAGGATAGAGGATAGGATAGGATAGAGGATAGGATAGGATAGAGGATAGGATGGGATAGAGGATAGGATAGGATAGAGGATAGGATAGGATAGAGGATAGTATAGGATAGAGGATAGGATAGGATAGAGGATAGGATAGGATAGGATAGGATAGGATAGAGGATAGGATAGGATAGAGGATAGGATAGAGGATAGGATAGGTAATTGGATAGGATAGAGTATAGGATAAGGTAGAGGATAGGATAGGATAGAGGATATAATAGGATATGGGATAGTATAGGATACAGGATAGGATAGGATAGAGGATAGGATAGGATAAAGGATAGGATAGAATAGAGGATAGGATAGGATAAAGGATTGGATAGGATAGAGGATAGGATAGGATAGAATAGTATAGAGGATAGGATAGAGGATAGGATGGAGGATAGGATAGGATAGAGGATCGGATAGAGGATCGGATAGGATAGAGGATCGGATAGAGGATCGGATAGAGGATAGGATAGGATAGAGGATAGGATAGGATAGAGGATAGGATAGGATAGAGGATAGGATAGGATAGATTATAGGATAGGATAGAGGATAGGATAGGTAATTGGATAGCATAGAGGGTAGGATAAGGTAGAGGATAGTATAGGATAGAGGATAGGATAGGATGGAGGATAGGATTGGATGGAGTATAGGATAGGAAAGAGGATAGGATAGGATAGAGGATAGGATAGGATAGAGGATAGGATAGGATAGAGGATAGGATATGATAGAGGATAGGATAGGATAGAGGATCGGATAGAGGATAGGATAGGATAGAGGATAGGATTGGATAGAGGATCGGATAGAGGATAGGATAGGATAGAGGATAGGATAGGATAGAGGATAGTGTAGGATAGAGGATAGGATAGAATAGAGGATAGGATAGGATAGAGGACAGGATAGGATAGAGGATAGGTATGGATAGGGAATAGGATAGAGGATAGGATAGGATAGAGGATAGGATAGGATAGAGGAGAGGATAGATAATTGGATAGGATAGAGTATAGGATACGGTAGAGGATAGGATAGGATAGAGGATAGGATAGGATAGAGGATAGAGTAGGATAGAGGATAGGATAGGATAGAGGATAGGATAGGATAGAGGATAGGATAGGATAGAGGGTAGGATAGGATAGAGGATAGGATAGGATAGAGGATAGGATAGGAAAGAGGATAGTATAGGATAGAGGATAGGATAGAATAGAGGATAGGATAGGATAAAGGAAAGGATAGGATAGAGGACAGAATAGGATAGGATAGACGATAGGACAGGATAGGATAGAGAATAGGATAGGATAGAGGATAGGATAGAGGATAGGATAGAGGATAGGATAGGATAGAGGATAGGATAGGATAGAGGATAGGATAGGATAGAGGATGGGATATTATAGAGGATAGGATATGATAGAGGATAGGATAGGATAGAGGATTGGATAGAGGATCGGATAGAAGATAGGATAGGATAGAGGATAGGATAGGATAGAGGATAGTATAGGATAGAGGATAGGATAGAATAGAGGATAGGATAGGATAAAGGATAGGATAGGATAGAGGACAGGATAGGATAGAGGATAGGATAGGATAGAGGATAGGATAGGATAGAGGATAGGATAGGATAGAGGATAGGATAGGATAGAGGATAGGTTTTGATAGAGGATAGGTTAGGATAGAGGATAGGATAGGATAGAGGATAGGATAGGATAGAGGATAGGATAGGATAGAGGATAGGATAGGATAGAGGATAGGATAGGATAGAGGATAGGATAGGATAGAGGATAGGATAGGATAGAGGATAGGATAGGATAGAGGATAGGATAGGATAGAGGATAGGATAGGATAGAGGATAGGATAGGATAGAGGATAGGATAGGATAGAGGATAGGTTAGGATAGAGGATAGGATAGGATAGAGGATAGGATAGGATAGAGGATAGTATAGGATACAGGATAGGATAGAATAGAGGATAGGATAGGATAAAGGATAGGATAGGATAGAGGACAGAATAGGATAGGATAGACGATAGGACAGGATAGGATAGAGAATAGGATAGGATAGAGGATAGGATAGAGGATAGGATAGAGGATAGGATAGGAGAGAGGATAGGATAGGATAGAGGATAGGGTAGGATAGAGGATGGGATAAGATAGAGGATAGGATATGATAGAGGATAGGATAGGATAGAGGATTGGATAGAGGATCGGATAGAAGATAGGATAGGATAGAGGATAGGATAGGATAGAGGATAGTATAGGATAGAGGATAGGATAGAATAGAGGATAGGTTAGGATAAAGGATAGGATAGGATAGAGGACAGGATAGGATAGGATAGACGATAGGATAGGATAGGATAGAGGATAGGATAGGATAGAGGATAGGATAGGATAGAGGATAGGTTAGGATAGAGGATAGGATAGGATAGAGGAAAGTATAGGATAGAGGATAGGATAGACGATAGGACAGGATAGGATAGAGAATAGGATAGGATAGAGGATAGGATAGAGGATAGGATAGAGGATAGTATAGGATAGAGGATAGGATAGGATAGAGGATAGGATAGGATAGAGGATGGGATAGGATAGAGGATAGGATATGATAGAGGATAGGATAGGATAGAGGATTGGATAGAGGATCGGATAGAAGATAGGATAGGATAGAGGATAGGATAGGATAGAGGATAGTATAGGATAGAGGATAGGATAGAATAGAGGATAGGATAGGATAAAGGATAGGATAGGATAGAGGACAGGATAGGATAGGATAGACGATAGGATAGGATAGGATAGAGGATAGGATAGGATAGGGGATATGATAGGATAGAGGATAGGATAGGATAGAGGATAGGATAGGATAGAGAATAGGATAGGATAGAGGATAGGATAGGATAAAGGATAGGATAGGATAGAGGATAGGATAGGATAGGATAGAGGATAGGATAGGATAGAGAATAGGATAGGATAGAGGATAGGATAGGATAGAGGATAGGATAGGATAGAGGATAGGATAGGATAGAGGATAGGATAGGATAGAGGATAGGATAGGATAGAGGATAGGATAGGATAGAGGATAGGATAGGATAGAGGATAGGATAGAATAGAGTATAGGATAGGATAGAGGATAGGATAGGATAGAGGATAGGATAGGATAGAGGATAGGATAGGATAGAGGATAGGATAGGATAGAGGATAGGATAGGATAGAGGATAGGATAGGATAGAGGATAGGATAGGATAGAGGATAGGATAGGATAGAGGATAGGATAGGATAGAGGATAGGATAGGATAGAGGATAGGATAGGTAATTGGATAGCATAGAGGGTAGGATAAGGTAGAGGATAGTATAGGATAGAGGATAGGATAGGATGGAGGATAGGATTGGATGGAGTATAGGATAGGAAAGAGGATAGGATAGGATAGAGGATAGGATAGGATAGAGGATAGGATAGGATAGAGGATAGGATATGATAGAGGATAGGATAGGATAGAGGATCGGATAGAGGATAGGATAGGATAGAGAATAGGATTGGATAGAGGATCGGATAGAGGATAGGATAGGATAGAGGATAGGATAGGATAGAGGATAGTGTAGGATAGAGGATAGGATAGAATAGAGGATAGGATAGGATAGAGGACAGGATAGGATAGAGGATAGGTATGGATAGGGGATAGGATAGAGGATAGGATAGGATAGAGGATAGGATAGGATAGAGGAGAGGATAGATAATTGGATAGGATAGAGTATAGGATACGGTAGAGGATAGGATAGGATAGAGGATAGGATAGGATAGAGGATAGAGTAGGATAGAGGATAGGATAGGATAGAGGATAGGATAGGATAGAGGATAGGATAGGATAGAGGGTAGGATAGGATAGAGGATAGGATAGGATAGAGGATAGGATAGGAAAGAGGATAGTATAGGATAGAGGATAGGATAGAATAGAGGATAGGATAGGATAAAGGATAGGATAGGATAGAGGACAGAATAGGATAGGATAGACGATAGGACAGGATAGGATAGAGAATAGGATAGGATAGAGGATAGGATAGAGGATAGGATAGAGGATAGGATAGGATAGAGGATAGGATAGGATAGAGGATAGGATAGGATAGAGGATAGGATAGGATAGAGGATGGGATATTATAGAGGATAGGATATGATAGAGGATAGGATAGGATAGAGGATTGGATAGAGGATCGGATAGAAGATAGGATAGGATAGAGGATAGGATAGGATAGAGGATAGGATAGGATAGAGGATAGGTTAGGATAGAGGATAGGATAGGATAAAGGATAGGATAGGATAGAGGACAGGATAGGATAGAGGATAGGATAGAATAGAGGATAGGATAGGATAAAGGATAGTATAGGATAGAGGATAGGATAGAATAGAGGATAGGATAGGATAAAGGATAGGATAGGATAGAGGACATGATAGGATAGGATAGACGATAGGATAGGATAGGATAGAGGATAGGATAGGATAGGGGATATGATAGGATAGAGGATAGGATAGGATAGAGGATAGGATAGGATAGAGAATAGGATAGGATAGAGGATAGGATAGGATAAAGGATAGGATAGGATAGAGGATAGGATAGGATAGGATAGAGGATAGGATAGGATAGAGAATAGGATAGGATAGAGGATAGGATAGGATAGAGGATAGGATAGGATAGAGGATAGGATAGGATAGAGGATAGGATAGGATAGAGGATAGGATAGGATAGAGGATAGGATAGGATAGAGGATAGGATAGGATAGAGGATAGGATAGAATAGAGTATAGGATAGGATAGAGGATAGGATAGGATAGAGGATAGGATAGGATAGAGGATAGGATAGGATAGAGGATAGGATAGGATAGAGGATAGGATAGGATAGAGGATAGGATAGGATAGAGGATAGGATAGGATAGAGGATAGGATAGGATAGAGGATAGGATAGGATAGAGGATAGGATAGGATAGAGGATAGGATAGGTAATTGGATAGCATAGAGGGTAGGATAAGGTAGAGGATAGTATAGGATAGAGGATAGGATAGGATGGAGGATAGGATTGGATGGAGTATAGGATAGGATAGAGGATAGGATAGGATAGAGGATAGAGTAGGATAGAGGATAGGATAGGATAGAGGATAGGATAGGATAGAGGATAGGATAGGGTAGAGGGTAGGATAGGATAGAGGATAGGATAGGAAAGAGGATAGTATAGGATAGAGGATAGGATAGAATAGAGGATAGGATAGGATAAAGGATAGGATAGGATAGAGGACAGAATAGGATAGGATAGACGATAGGACAGGATAGGATAGAGAATAGGATAGGATAGAGGATAGGATAGAGGATAGGATAGAGGATAGGATAGGATAGAGGATAGGATAGGATAGAGGATAGGATAGGATAGAGGATAGGATAGGATAGAGGATGGGATATTATAGAGGATAGGATATGATAGAGGATAGGATAGGATAGAGGATTGGATAGAGGATCGGATAGAAGATAGGATAGGATAGAGGATAGGATAGGATAGAGGATAGGATAGGATAGAGGATAGGTTAGGATAGAGGATAGGATAGGATAAAGGATAGGATAGGATAGAGGACAGGATAGGATAGAGGATAGGATAGAATAGAGGATAGGATAGGATAAAGGATAGTATAGGATAGAGGATAGGATAGAATAGAGGATAGGATAGGATAAAGGATAGGATAGGATAGAGGACAGGATAGGATAGGATAGACGATAGGATAGGATAGGATAGAGGATAGGATAGGATAGGGGATATGATAGGATAGAGGATAGGATAGGATAGAGGATAGGATAGGATAGAGGATAGTGTAGGATAGAGGATAGGATAGAATAGAGGATAGGATAGGATAGAGGACAGGATAGGATAGAGGATAGGTATGGATAGGGGATAGGATAGAGGATAGGATAGGATAGAGGATAGGATAGGATAGAGGAGAGGATAGATAATTGGATAGGATAGAGTATAGGATACGGTAGAGGATAGGATAGGATAGAGGATAGGATAGGATAGAGGATAGAGTAGGATAGAGGATAGGATAGGATAGAGGATAGGATAGGATAGAGGATAGGATAGGATAGAGGGTAGGATAGGATAGAGGATAGGATAGGATAGAGGATAGGATAGGAAAGAGGATAGTATAGGATAGAGGATAGGATAGAATAGAGGATAGGATAGGATAAAGGATAGGATAGGATAGAGGACAGAATAGGATAGGATAGACGATAGGACAGGATAGGATAGAGAATAGGATAGGATAGAGGATAGGATAGAGGATAGGATAGAGGATAGGATAGGATAGAGGATAGGATAGGATAGAGGATAGGATAGGATAGAGGATAGGATAGGATAGAGGATGGGATATTATAGAGGATAGGATATGATAGAGGATAGGATAGGATAGAGGATTGGATAGAGGATCGGATAGAAGATAGGATAGGATAGAGGATAGGATAGGATAGAGGATAGTATAGGATAGAGGATAGGATAGAATAGAGGATAGGATAGGATAAAGGATAGGATAGGATAGAGGACAGGATAGGATAGAGGATAGGATAGGATAGAGGATAGGATAGGATAGAGGATAGGATAGGATAGAGGATAGGATAGGATAGAGGATAGGTTAGGATAGAGGATAGGGTAGGATAGAGGATAGGATAGGATAGAGGATAGGATAGGATAGAGGATAGGATAGGATAGAGGATAGGATAGGATAGAGGATAGGATAGGATAGAGGATAGGATAGGATAGAGGATAGGATAGGATAGAGGATAGGATAGGATAGAGGATAGGATAGGATAGAGGATAGGATAGGATAGAGGATAGGATAGGATAGAGGATAGGTTAGGATAGAGGATAGGATAGGATAGAGGATAGGATAGGATAGAGGATAGTATAGGATACAGGATAGGATAGAATAGAGGATAGGATAGGATAAAGGATAGGATAGGATAGAGGACAGAATAGGATAGGATAGACGATAGGACAGGATAGGATAGAGAATAGGATAGGATAGAGGATAGGATAGAGGATAGGATAGAGGATAGGATAGGAGAGAGGATAGGATAGGATAGAGGATAGGGTAGGATAGAGGATGGGATAGGATAGAGGATAGGATATGATAGAGGATAGGATAGGATAGAGGATTGGATAGAGGATCGGATAGAAGATAGGATAGGATAGAGGATAGGATAGGATAGAGGATAGTATAGGATAGTGGATAGGATAGAATAGAGGATAGGTTAGGATAAAGGATAGGATAGGATAGAGGACAGGATAGGATAGGATAGACGATAGGATAGGATAGGATAGAGGATAGGATAGGATAGAGGATAGGATAGGATAGAGGATAGGATAGGATAGAGGATAGGATAGGATAGAGGATAGTATAGGATAGAGGATAGGATAGACGATAGGACAGGATAGGATAGAGAATAGGATAGGATAGAGGATAGGATAGAGGATAGGATAGACGATAGTATAGGATAGAGGATAGGATAGGATAGAGGATAGGATAGGATAGAGGATGGGATAGGATAGAGGATAGGATATGATAGAGGATAGGATAGGATAGAGGATTGGATAGAGGATCGGATAGAAGATAGGATAGGATAGAGGATAGGATAGGATAGAGGATAGTATAGGATAGAGGATAGGATAGAATAGAGGATAGGATAGGATAAAGGATAGGATAGGATAGAGGACAGGATAGGATAGGATAGACAATAGGATAGGATAGGATAGAGGATAGGATAGGATAGGGGATATGATAGGATAGAGGATAGGATAGGATAGAGGATAGGATAGGATAGAGAATAGGATAGGATAGAGGATAGGATAGGATAAAGGATAGGATAGGATAGAGGATAGGATAGGATAGGATAGAGGATAGGATAGGATAGAGAATAGGATAGGATAGAGGATAGGATAGGATAGAGGATAGGATAGGATAGAGGATGGGATAGGATAGAGGATAGGATAGGATAGAGGATAGGATAGGATAGAGGATAGGATAGGATAGAGGATAGGATAGGATAGAGGATAGGATAGAATAGAGTATAGGATAGGATAGAGGATAGGATAGGATAGAGGATAGGATAGGATAGAGGATAGGATAGGATAGAGGATAGGATAGGATAGAGGATAGGATAGGATAGAGGATAGGATAGGATAGAGGATAGGATAGGATAGAGGATAGGTTAGGATAGAGGATAGGATAGGATAGAGGATAGGATAGGATAGAGGATAGGATAGGATAGAGGATAGGATAGGATAGAGGATAGGATAGGATAGAGGATAGGATAGGATAGAGGATAGGATAGGATAGAGGATAGGATAGGATAGAGGATAGGATAGGATAGAGGATAGGATAGGATAGGATAGAGGATAGGATAGGATAGAGGATAGGATAGGATAGAGGATAGGTTAGGATAGAGGATAGGATAGGATAGAGGATAGGATAGGATAGAGGATAGTATAGGATACAGGATAGGATAGAATAGAGGATAGGATAGGAGAAAGGATAGGATAGGATAGAGGACAGAATAGGATAGGATAGACGATAGGACAGGATAGGATAGAGAATAGGATAGGATAGAGGATAGGATAGAGGATAGGATAGAGGATAGGATAGGAGAGAGAATAGGATAGGATAGAGGATAGGGTAGGATAGAGGATGGGATAGGATAGAGGATAGGATATGATAGAGGATAGGATAGAATAGAGGATAGGATAGGATAAAGGATAGGATAGGATAGAGGACAGGATAGGATAGGATAGACGATAGGATAGGATAGGATAGAGGATAGGATAGGATAGAGGATAGGATAGGATAGAGGATAGGATAGGATAGAGGATAGTATAGGATAGAGGATAGGATAAAATAGAGGATAGGATACGATAAATGATAGGATAGGATAGAGGATAGGATAGGATAGGATAGAGGATAGGATAGGATAGAGAATAGGATAGGATAGGATAGAGAATAGGATAGGATAGAGGATAGGATAGGATAGAGGATAGGATAGGATAGAGGATAGGATAGGATAGAGGATAGTATAGGATAGAGGATAGGATAGAATAGAGGATAGGATACGATAAAGGATAGGATAGGATAGAGGATAGGATAGGATAGGATAGAGGATAGGATAGAATAGAGGATAGGATAGGATAAAGGATAGGATAGGATAGAGGACAGGATAGGATAGGATAGACGATAGGATAGGATAGGATAGAGGATAGGATAGGATAGGGGATAGGATAGGATAGAGGATAGGATAGGATAGAGGATAGGATAGGATAGAGAATAGGATAGGATAGAGGATAGGATAGGATAAAGGATAGGATAGGATAGAGGATAGGATAGGATAGGATAGAGGATAGGATAGGATAGAGAATAGGATAGGATAGAGGATAGGATAGGATAGAGGATAGGATAGGATAGAGGATAGGATAGGATAGAGGATAGGATAGGATAGAGGATAGGATAGGATAGAGGATAGAATAGAGTATAGGATAGGATAGAGGATAGGATAGGATAGAGGATAGGATAGGATAGAGGATAGGATAGAATAGAGTATAGGATAGGATAGAGGATAGGATAGGATAGAGGATAGGATAGGATAGAGGATAGGATAGGATAGGATAGAGGATAGGATAGGATAGAGGGTAGGATAGGATAGAGGATAGGATAGGATAGAGGATAGGATAGGATAGAGGATAGGTTAGGATAGAGGATAGGATAGGATAGAGGATAGGATAGGATAGAGGATAGGATAGGATAGAGGATAGGATAGGATAGAGGATAGGATAGGATAGAGGATAGGATAGGATAGAGGATAGGATAGGATAGAGGATAGGATAGGATAGAGGATAGGATAGGATAGAGGAGAGGATAGGATAGAGGATAGTATAGGATAGAGGATAGGATAGAATAGAGGATAGGATAGGATAAAGGATAGGATAGGATAGAGGACAGAATAGGATAGGATAGACGATAGGACAGGATAGGATAGAGAATAGGATAGGATAGAGGATAGGATAGAGGATAGGATAGAGGATAGGATAGAGGATAGGATAGGAGAGAGGATAGGATAGGATAGAGGATAGGGTAGGATAGAGGATGGGATAGGATAGAGGATAGGATATGATAGAGGATAGGATAGGATAGAGGATTGGATAGAGGATCGGATAGAAGATAGGATAGGATAGAGGATAGGATAGGATAGAGGATAGGATAGGATAAAGGATAGGATAGGATAGAGGACAGGATAGGATAGGATAGACGATAGGATAGGATAGGATAGAGGATAGGATAGGATAGGGGATAGGATAGGATAGAGGATAGGATAGGATAGAGGATAGGATAGGATAGCGAATAGGATAGGATAGAGGATAGGATAGGATAAAGGATAGGATAGGATAGAGGATAGGATAGGATAGGATAGAGGATAGGATAGGATAGAGAATAGGATAGGATAGAGGATAGGATAGGATAGAGGATAGGATAGGATAGAGGATAGGATAGGATAGAGGATAGGATAGGATAGAGGATAGGATAGGATAGAGGATAGGATAGGATAGAGGATAGGATAGGATAGAGGATAGGATAGGATAGAGGATAGGATAGAATAGAGTATAGGATAGGATAGAGGATAGGATAGGATAGAGGATAGGATAGGAAAGAGGATAGGATAGGATAGAGGATAGGATAGGATAGAGGATAGGATAGGATAGAGGATAGGATAGGATAGAGGATAGGATAGGATAGAGGATAGGATAGGATAGAGGATAGGTTAGGATAGAGGATAGGATAGGATAGAGGATAGGATAGGATAGAGGATAGGATAGGATAGAGGATAGGATAGGATAGAGGATAGGATAGGATAGAGGATAGGATAGGATAGAGGATAGGATAGGATAGAGGATAGGATAGGATAGAGGATAGGATAGGATAGAGGATAGGATAGGATAGAGGATAGGATAGGATAGAGGATAGGATAGGATAGAGGATAGGATAGGATAGAGGATAGGTTAGGATAGAGGATAGGATAGGATAGAGGATAGGATAGGATAGAGGATAGTATAGGATACAGGATAGGATAGAATAGAGGATAGGATAGGATAAAGGATAGGATAGGATAGAGGACAGAATAGGATAGGATAGACGATAGGACAGGATAGGATAGAGAATAGGATAGGATAGAGGATAGGATAGAGGATAGGATAGAGGATAGGATAGGAGAGAGGATAGGATAGGATAGAGGATAGGGTAGGATAGAGGATGGGATAGGATAGAGGATAGGATATGATAGAGGATAGGATAGGATAGAGGATTGGATAGAGGATCGGATAGAAGATAGGATAGGATAGAGGATAGGATAGGATAGAGGATAGTATAGGATAGTGGATAGGATAGAATAGAGGATAGGTTAGGATAAAGGATAGGATAGGATAGAGGACAGGATAGGATAGGATAGACGATAGGATAGGATAGGATAGAGGATAGGATAGGATAGAGGATAGGATAGGATAGAGGATAGGATAGGATAGAGGATAGGATAGGATAGAGGATAGTATAGGATAGAGGATAGGATAGACGATAGGACAGGATAGGATAGAGAATAGGATAGGATAGAGGATAGGATAGAGGATAGGATAGACGATAGTATAGGATAGAGGATAGGATAGGATAGAGGATAGGATAGGATAGAGGATGGGATAGGATAGAGGATAGGATATGATAGAGGATAGGATAGGATAGAGGATTGGATAGAGGATCGGATAGAAGATAGGATAGGATAGAGGATAGGATAGGATAGAGGATAGTATAGGATAGAGGATAGGATAGAATAGAGGATAGGATAGGATAAAGGATAGGATAGGATAGAGGACAGGATAGGATAGGATAGACAATAGGATAGGATAGGATAGAGGATAGGATAGGATAGGGGATATGATAGGATAGAGGATAGGATAGGATAGAGGATAGGATAGGATAGAGAATAGGATAGGATAGAGGATAGGATAGGATAAAGGATAGGATAGGATAGAGGATAGGATAGGATAGGATAGAGGATAGGATAGGATAGAGAATAGGATAGGATAGAGGATAGGATAGGATAGAGGATAGGATAGGATAGAGGATGGGATAGGATAGAGGATAGGATAGGATAGAGGATAGGATAGGATAGAGGATAGGATAGGATAGAGGATAGGATAGGATAGAGGATAGGATAGAATAGAGTATAGGATAGGATAGAGGATAGGATAGGATAGAGGATAGGATAGGATAGAGGATAGGATAGGATAGAGGATAGGATAGGATAGAGGATAGGATAGGATAGAGGATAGGATAGGATAGAGGATAGGATAGGATAGAGGATAGGTTAGGATAGAGGATAGGATAGGATAGAGGATAGGATAGGATAGAGGATAGGATAGGATAGAGGATAGGATAGGATAGAGGATAGGATAGGATAGAGGATAGGATAGGATAGAGGATAGGATAGGATAGAGGATAGGATAGGATAGAGGATAGGATAGGATAGAGGATAGGATAGGATAGAGGATAGGATAGGATAGAGGATAGGATAGGATAGAGGATAGGTTAGGATAGAGGATAGGATAGGATAGAGGATAGGATAGGATAGAGGATAGTATAGGATACAGGATAGGATAGAATAGAGGATAGGATAGGAGAAAGGATAGGATAGGATAGAGGACAGAATAGGATAGGATAGACGATAGGACAGGATAGGATAGAGAATAGGATAGGATAGAGGATAGGATAGAGGATAGGATAGAGGATAGGATAGGAGAGAGAATAGGATAGGATAGAGGATAGGGTAGGATAGAGGATGGGATAGGATAGAGGATAGGATATGATAGAGGATAGGATAGAATAGAGGATAGGATAGGATAAAGGATAGGATAGGATAGAGGACAGGATAGGATAGGATAGACGATAGGATAGGATAGGATAGAGGATAGGATAGGATAGAGGATAGGATAGGATAGAGGATAGGATAGGATAGAGGATAGTATAGGATAGAGGATAGGATAAAATAGAGGATAGGATACGATAAATGATAGGATAGGATAGAGGATAGGATAGGATAGGATAGAGGATAGGATAGGATAGAGAATAGGATAGGATAGGATAGAGAATAGGATAGGATAGAGGATAGGATAGGATAGAGGATAGGATAGGATAGAGGATAGGATAGGATAGAGGATAGTATAGGATAGAGGATAGGATAGAATAGAGGATAGGATACGATAAAGGATAGGATAGGATAGAGGATAGGATAGGATAGGATAGAGGATAGGATAGGATAGAGAATAGGATAGGATAGAGGATAGGATAGGATAGAGGATAGGATAGGATAGAGGATAGGATAGGATAGAGGATAGGATAGGATAGTGGATATAATAGGATTGAGGAAAGGATAGGATAGAGGATAGGATAGGATAGAGGATAGGATAGGAAAGAGGATAGGATACGATAGAGGATAGGATAGGATAGAGGATAGGATAGGATAGAGGATAGGATAGGATAGAGGATAGGGTAGGATAGAGGATAGGATAGGATAGAGGATAGGATAGGATAGAGGATAGGATAGGATAGAGGATAGGATAGGATAGAGGATAGGATAGGATAGAGGATAGGATAGGATAGAGGACATAATGGGATTGAGGAAAGGATAGGATAGAGGATAGGATAGGATAGAGGATAGGATAGGAAAGAGGATAGGATAGGATAGAGGATAGGATAGGATAGAGGATAGGATAGGATAGAGGATAGGATGGGATAGAGGATAGGATAGGATAGAGGATAGGATAGGATAGAGGATAGTATAGGATAGAGGATAGGATAGGATAGAGGATAGGATAGGATAGGATAGGATAGAGGATAGGATAGGATAGAGGATAGGATAGAGGATAGGATAGGTAATTGGATAGGATAGAGTATAGGATAAGGTAGAGGATAGGATAGGATAGAGGATATAATAGGATATGGGATAGTATAGGATACAGGATAGGATAGGATAGAGGATAGGATAGGATAAAGGATAGGATAGAATAGAGGATAGGATAGGATAAAGGATTGGATAGAGGATCGGATAGGATAGAGGATCGGATAGAGGATCGGATAGAGGATAGGATAGGATAGAGGATAGGATAGGATAGAGGATAGGATAGGATAGAGGATAGGATAGGATAGAGGATAGGATAGGATAGAGGATAGGATAGGATAGAGGATAGGATAGAATAGAGGATAGGATAGGAGAAAGGATAGGATAGGATAGAGGACAGAATAGGATAGGATAGACGATAGGACAGGATAGGATAGAGAATAGGATAGGATAGAGGATAGGATAGAGGATAGGATAGAGGATAGGATAGGAGAGAGAATAGGATAGGATAGAGGATAGGGTAGGATAGAGGATGGGATAGGATAGAGGATAGGATATGATAGAGGATAGGATAGAATAGAGGATAGGATAGGATAAAGGATAGGATAGGATAGAGGACAGGATAGGATAGGATAGACGATAGGATAGGATAGGATAGAGGATAGGATAGGATAGAGGATAGGATAGGATAGAGGATAGGATAGGATAGAGGATAGTATAGGATAGAGGATAGGATAAAATAGAGGATAGGATACGATAAATGATAGGATAGGATAGAGGATAGGATAGGATAGGATAGAGGATAGGATAGGATAGAGAATAGGATAGGATAGGATAGAGAATAGGATAGGATAGAGGATAGGATAGGATAGAGGATAGGATAGGATAGAGGATAGGATAGGATAGAGGATAGTATAGGATAGAGGATAGGATAGAATAGAGGATAGGATACGATAAAGGATAGGATAGGATAGAGGATAGGATAGGATAGGATAGAGGATAGGATAGGATAGAGAATAGGATAGGATAGAGGATAGGATAGGATAGAGGATAGGATAGGATAGAGGATAGGATAGGATAGAGGATAGGATAGGATAGTGGATATAATAGGATTGAGGAAAGGATAGGATAGAGGATAGGATAGGATAGAGGATAGGATAGGAAAGAGGATAGGATACGATAGAGGATAGGATAGGATAGAGGATAGGATAGGATAGAGGATAGGATAGGATAGAGGATAGGGTAGGATAGAGGATAGGATAGGATAGAGGATAGGATAGGATAGAGGATAGGATAGGATAGAGGATAGGATAGGATAGAGGATAGGATAGGATAGAGGATAGGATAGGATAGAGGACATAATGGGATTGAGGAAAGGATAGGATAGAGGATAGGATAGGATAGAGGATAGGATAGGAAAGAGGATAGGATAGGATAGAGGATAGGATAGGATAGAGGATAGGATAGGATAGAGGATAGGATGGGATAGAGGATAGGATAGGATAGAGGATAGGATAGGATAGAGGATAGTATAGGATAGAGGATAGGATAGGATAGAGGATAGGATAGGATAGGATAGGATAGAGGATAGGATAGGATAGAGGATAGGATAGAGGATAGGATAGGTAATTGGATAGGATAGAGTATAGGATAAGGTAGAGGATAGGATAGGATAGAGGATATAATAGGATATGGGATAGTATAGGATACAGGATAGGATAGGATAGAGGATAGGATAGGATAAAGGATAGGATAGAATAGAGGATAGGATAGGATAAAGGATTGGATAGAGGATCGGATAGGATAGAGGATCGGATAGAGGATCGGATAGAGGATAGGATAGGATAGAGGATAGGATAGGATAGAGGATAGGATAGGATAGAGGATAGGATAGGATAGAGGATAGGATAGGATAGAGGATAGGATAGGATAGAGGATAGGATAGGATAGAGGATAGGATAGGATAGAGGATAGGATAGGTAATTGGATAGCATAGAGGGTAGGATAAGGTAGAGGATAGTATAGGATAGAGGATAGGATAGGATGGAGGATAGGATTGGATGGAGTATAGGATAGGAAAGAGGATAGGATAGGATAGAGGATAGGATAGGATAGAGGATAGGATAGGATAGAGGATAGGATATGATAGAGGATAGGATAGGATAGAGGATCGGATAGAGGATAGGATAGGATAGAGGATAGGATTGGATAGAGGATCGGATAGAGGATAGGATAGGATAGAGGATAGGATAGGATAGAGGATAGTGTAGGATAGAGGATAGGATAGAATAGAGGATAGGATAGGATAGAGGACAGGATAGGATAGAGGATAGGTATGGATAGGGGATAGGATAGAGGATAGGATAGGATAGAGGATAGGATAGGATAGAGGAGAGGATAGATAATTGGATAGGATAGAGTATAGGATACGGTAGAGGATAGGATAGGATAGAGGATAGGATAGGATAGAGGATAGAGTAGGATAGAGGATAGGATAGGATAGAGGATAGGATAGGATAGAGGATAGGATAGGATAGAGGGTAGGATAGGATAGAGGATAGGATAGGATAGAGGATAGGATAGGAAAGAGGATAGTATAGGATAGAGGATAGGATAGAATAGAGGATAGGATAGGATAAAGGATAGGATAGGATAGAGGACAGAATAGGATAGGATAGACGAGAGGACAGGATAGGATAGAGAATAGGATAGGATAGAGGATAGGATAGAGGATAGGATAGAGGATAGGATAGGATAGAGGATAGGATAGGATAGAGGATAGGATAGGATAGAGGATGGGATATTATAGAGGATAGGATATGATAGAGGATAGGATAGGATAGAGGATTGGATAGAGGATCGGATAGAAGATAGGATAGGATAGAGGATAGGATAGGATAGAGGATAGTATAGGATAGAGGATAGGATAGAATAGAGGATAGGATAGGATAAAGGATAGGATAGGATAGAGGACAGGATAGGATAGGATAGACGATAGGATAGGATAGGATAGAGGATAGGATAGGATAGGGGATAGGATAGGATAGAGGATAGGATAGGATAGAGGATAGGATAGGATAGAGAATAGGATAGGATAGAGGATAGGATAGGATAAAGGATAGGATAGGATAGAGGATAGGATAGGATAGGATAGAGGATAGGATAGGATAGAGAATAGGATAGGATAGAGGATAGGATAGGATAGAGGATAGGATAGGATAGAGGATAGGATAGGATAGAGGATAGGATAGGATAGAGGATAGTATAGGATAGAGGATAGAATAGAGTATAGGATAGGATAGAGGATAGGATAGGATAGAGGATAGGATAGGATAGAGGATAGGATAGAATAGAGTATAGGATAGGATAGAGGATAGGATAGGATAGAGGATAGGATAGGATAGAGGATAGGATAGGATAGGATAGAGGATAGGATAGGATAGAGGATAGGATAGGATAGAGGATAGGATAGGATAGAGGATAGGTTAGGATAGAGGATAGGATAGGATAGAGGATAGGATAGGATAGAGGATAGGATAGGATAGAGGATAGGATAGGATAGAGGATAGGATAGGATAGAGGATAGGATAGGATAGAGGATAGGATAGGATAGAGGATAGGATAGGATAGAGGATAGGATAGGATAGAGGAGAGGATAGGATAGAGGATAGTATAGGATAGAGGATAGGATAGAATAGAGGATAGGATAGGATAAAGGATAGGATAGGATAGAGGACAGAATAGGATAGGATAGACGATAGGACAGGATAGGATAGAGAATAGGATAGGATAGAGGATAGGATAGAGGATAGGATAGAGGATAGGATAGAGGATAGGATAGGAGAGAGGATAGGATAGGATAGAGGATAGGGTAGGATAGAGGATGGGATAGGATAGAGGATAGGATATGATAGAGGATAGGATAGGATAGAGGATTGGATAGAGGATCGGATAGAAGATAGGATAGGATAGAGGATAGGATAGGATAGAGGATAGGATAGGATAAAGGATAGGATAGGATAGAGGACAGGATAGGATAGGATAGACGATAGGATAGGATAGGATAGAGGATAGGATAGGATAGGGGATAGGATAGGATAGAGGATAGGATAGGATAGAGGATAGGATAGGATAGCGAATAGGATAGGATAGAGGATAGGATAGGATAAAGGATAGGATAGGATAGAGGATAGGATAGGATAGGATAGAGGATAGGATAGGATAGAGAATAGGATAGGATAGAGGATAGGATAGGATAGAGGATAGGATAGGATAGAGGATAGGATAGGATAGAGGATAGGATAGGATAGAGGATAGGATAGGATAGAGGATAGGATAGGATAGAGGATAGGATAGAGGATAGGATAGGATAGAGGATAGGATAGGATAGAGGATAGGATAGAATAGAGTATAGGATAGGATAGAGGATAGGATAGGATAGAGGATAGGATAGGAAAGAGGATAGGATAGGATAGAGGATAGGATAGGATAGAGGATAGGATAGGATAGAGGATAGGATAGGATAGAGGATAGGATAGGATAGAGGATAGTATAGGATAGAGGATAGGATAGAATAGAGGATAGGATAGGATAAAGGATAGGATAGGATAGAGGATAGGATAGGATAGAGGATAGGATAGGATAGAGGATAGGATAGGAAAGAGGATAGGATAGGATAGAGGATAGGATAGGATAGAGGATAGGATAGGATAGAGGATAGGATAGGATAGAGGATTTAATAGGATTGAGGAAAGGATAGGATAGAGGATAGGATAGGATAGAGGATAGGATAGGAAAGAGGATAGGATAGGATAGAGGATAGGATAGGATAGAGGATAGGATAGGATAGAGGATAGGATAGGATAGAGGATAGGATGGGATAGAGGATAGGATAGGATAGAGGATAGGATAGGATAGAGGATAGTATAGGATAGAGGATAGGATAGGATAGAGGATAGGATAGGATAGGATAGGATAGAGGATAGGATAGGATAGAGGATAGGATAGAGGATAGGATAGGTAATTGGATAGGATAGAGTATAGGATAAGGTAGAGGATAGGATAGGATAGAGGATATAATAGGATATGGGATAGTATAGGATACAGGATAGGATAGGATAGAGGATAGGATAGGATAAAGGATAGGATAGAATAGAGGATAGGATAGGATAAAGGATTGGATAGGATAGAGGATAGGATAGGATAGAATAGGATAGAGGATAGGATAGAGGATAGGATGGAGGATAGGATAGGATAGAGGATCGGATAGAGGATCGGATAGAGGATAGGATAGGATAGAGGATAGCATAGGATAGAGGAAACGATAGGATAGAGGATAGGATAGGTAATTGGATAGCATAGAGGGTAGGATAAGGTAGAGGATAGTATAGGATAGAGGATAGGATAGGATGGAGGATAGGATAGGGTAGAGGATAGAATTGGATAGAGGATAGTATAGAGGATAGGATAGGATAGAGGATAGGATAGGATAGAGGATAGGATAGGATAGAGGATTGGATAGGATAGAGGATAGGATAGAGGATAGGATAGGATAGAGGATAGGATAGGATAGAGGATAGGATAGGATAGAGGATAGGATAGGATAGAGCATAGGATAGGATAGAGGATAGGGTAGGATAGAGGATAGGATAGGATAGAGGATAGGATAGGATAGAGGATAGGATAGGATAGAGGATAGGATAGGATAGAGGATAGGATAGGATAGGATACAGGATTGGATAGAGGATCGGATAGAAGATAGGATAGGATAGAGGATAGGATAGGATAGAGGATAGTATAGGATAGAGGATAGGATAGGATAGAGGATAGGATAGGATAGAGGATAGGATAGAGGATAGGATAGGATAGAGGATAGGATAGGATAGAGGATAGGATAGGATAGAGGATAGGATAGGATAGAGGATAGGATAGGATAGAGGATAGGATAGGTAATTGGATAGGATAGAGTGTAGGATAAGGTAGAGGATAGGATAGGATAGAGGATATAATAGGATAGAGGATAGGATTGGATGGAGGATAGGATACGAAAGAGGATAGGATAGGATAGTGGATAGGATAGGATAGAGGATAGGATATGATAGAGGATAGGATAGGATAGAGGATCGGATAGAGGATAGGATAGGATAGAGGATAGGATTGGATAGAGGATCGGATAGAGGATAGGATAGGATAGAGGATAGGATAGGATAGAGGATAGTGTAGCATAGAGGATAGGATAGAATAGAGGATAGGATAGGATAGAGGACAGGATAGGATAGAGGATAGGATAGGATAGAGGATAGGATAGGATAGAGGATAGGATAGGATAGAGGATAGGATAGGATAGAGGATAGGATAGGATAGAGGATAGGATAGGATAGAGGATAGAGTATAGGATAGGATAGAGGATAGGATAGGATAGAGAATAGGATAGGATAGAGGATAGAATAGGATAGAGGATAGGATAGGATAGAGGATAGGGTAGGATAGAGGATAGGATAGGATAGATGATAGGATAGGATAGAGGATAGAGGATAGGATAGGATAGAGGATAGAGGATAGGATAGGATAGAGGATAGAGGATAGGATAGGATAGAGGATAGGATAGGATAGAGGATAGGATAGGATAGAGGATAGGATAGGATAGAGGATAGGATAGGATAGAGGATAGGATAGGATAGAGGATAGGATAGGATAGAGGATAGGATAGGATAGAGGATAGGATAGGATAGAGGATAGGATAGGATAGAGGATAGGATAGGATAGAGGATAGGATAGGATAGAGGATAGGATAGGATAGAGGATAGGATAGGATAGAGGATAGGATAGGATAGAGGATAGGATAGGATAGAGGATAGGATAGGATAGAGGATAGGATAGGATAGAGGATAGGATAGGATAGAGGATAGGATAGGATAGAGGATAGGATAGGATAGAGGATAGGATAGGATAGAGGATAGGATAGGATAGAGGATAGGATAGGATAGAGGATAGGATAGGATAGAGGATAGGATAGGATAGAGGATAGGATAGGATAGAGGATAGGATAGGATAGAGGATAGGATAGGATAGAGGATAGGATAGGATAGAGGATATAATAGGATAGAGGATAGGATTGGATGGAGGATAGTATAGGATAGAGGATAGGATAGAATAGAGGATAGGATAGGATAAAGGATAGGATAGGATAGAGGACAAGATAGGATAGGATAGACGATAGGATAGGATAGGATAGAGGATAGGATAGAAGATAGGATACGATAGAGGGTAGGATAGGATAGAGGATAGGATAGGATAGAGGATAGGATAGGATAGAGGATAGGATAGGATAGAGGATAGGATAGGATAGAGGATAGGATAGGATAGAGGATAGTATAGGATAGAGGATAGGATAGAATAGAGGATAGGATAGGATAAATGATAGGATAGGATAGAGGATAGGATAGGATAGAGGATAGGATAGGATAGGATAGAGGATAGGATAGGATAGAGAATAGGATAGGATAGAGGATAGGATAAAATAGAGGATAGGATGGGATAGAGGATAGGATAGGATAGAGGATAGGATAGGATAGAGGATAGTATAGGATAGAGGATAGGATAGGATAAAGGATTGGATAGGATAGAGGATAGGATAGGATAGAATAGGATAGAGGATAGGATAGAGGATAGGATGGAGGATAGGATAGGATAGAGGATCGGATAGAGGATCGGATAGAGGATAGGATAGGATAGAGGATAGGATAGGATAGAGGAAACGATAGGATAGAGGATAGGATAGGTAATTGGATAGCATAGAGGGTAGGATAAGGTAGAGGATAGTATAGGATAGAGGATAGGATAGGATGGAGGATAGGATAGGGTAGAGGATAGAATTGGATAGAGGATAGTATAGAGGATAGGATAGGATAGAGGATAGGATAGGATAGAGGATAGGATAGGTTAGAGTATAGGATAGGATAGAGGATAGGATAGGATAGAGGATAGGATAGGATAGAGGATAGGATAGGATAGAGGATAGGATAGGATAGAGGATAGGATAGGATAGGATAGAGGATAGGATAGGATAGGATAGAGGATAGTATAGGATAGAGGATAGGATAGGATAGAGGATAGGATAGGATAGGATAGAGGATAGGATAGGATAGAGGATAGGATAGGATAGAGGATAGGATAGGATTGAGGATAGGATAGGATACAGGATAGGATAGGATAGAGGATAGGATAGGATAGAGGATAGGATAGGATAGAGGATAGGATAGAGGATAGGATAGAGGATAGGATAGGAAAGAGGGTAGGATAGGATAGGATACAGGATAGGATAGGATAGAGGATAGGATAGGATAGAGGATAGGATAGGATAGAGGATAGGATAGGATAGAGGATAGGATAGGATAGGATAGAGGATAGGATAGGACAGAGGATAGGAAAGGATAGAGGATAGGATGGGATAGAGGATAGGATAGGATAGAGGATAGGATAGAGGATAGGATAGGATAGAGGATAGGATAGGATAGAGGATAGTATAGGATAGTGGATAGGATAGAATAGAGGATAAGATAGTATAAAGGATAGGATAGCATAGAGCATAGGATAGGATAGAGGATAGGATAGGATAGAGGATAGGATAGGATAGAGGATAGGATAGGATAGAGGATAGGATAGGATAGAGGATAGGATAGGATAGAGGATAGAGGATAGGATAGGATAGAGGATAGGATAGGATAGAGGATAGGATAGGATAGAGGATAGGATAGGATAGAGGATAGGATAGGATAGAGGATAGGATAGGATAGAGGATAGGATAGGATAGAGGATAGGATAGGATAGAGGATATGATAGGATAGAGGATAGGATAGGATAGAGGATAGGATAGGATAGAGGATAGGATAGGATAGAGGATAGAGGATAGGATAGGATAGGATAGAGGATAGGATAGGATAGAGGATAGGATAGGATAGAGGATAGGATAGGATAGAGGATAGGATAGGATAGAGGATAGGATAGGGTAGAGGATAGGATAGGATAGAGGATAGGATAGAGGATAGGATAGAGGATAGGATAGAGGATAGGATAGGATAGAGGATAGGATAGAGGATAGGATAGGATAGAGGATAGGATTGGATAGAGGATAGTATAGAGGATAGGATAGAGGATAGGATGGAGGATAGGATAGAGGATAGGATAGGAGTGAGGATAGGATAGGATAGAGGATAGGATAGGATAGAGGATAGGATAGGATAGAGGATAGGATAGGATAGAGGATAGGATAGGATAGAGGATAGGATAGGATAGAGGATAGGATAGGATAGAGGATAGGATAGGATAGAGGATAGGATAGGATAGAGGATAGGATAGGATAGAGGATAGGATAGGATAGAGGATAGGATAGGATAGAGGATAGGATAGGATAGAGGATACAATATAATTGAGGAAAGGATAGGATAGAGGATAGGATAGGATAGAGGATAGGATAGGAAAGAGGATAGGATAGGATAGAGGATAGGATAGGATAGAGGATAGGATATGATAGAGGATAGGATAGAGGATAGAGGCTAGGATAGGATAGAGGATAGGATAGGATAGAGGATAGGATAGGATAGAGGATAGGATAGGATAGAGGATAGGATAGGATAGAGGATAGGATAGGATAGAGGATAGGATAGGATAGAGGATACAATAGGATTGAGGAAAGGATAGGATAGAGGATAGTATAGGATAGAGGATAGGATAGGAAAGAGGCTAGGATAGGATAGAGGATAGGATAGGATAGAGGATAGGATAGGTAATTGGATAGGATAGAGTATAGGATAAGGTAGAGGATAGGATAGGATAGAGGATATAATAGGATAGAGGATAGGATAGGATAGAGGATAGGATAGGAAAGAGGATAGGATAGGATAGAGGATAGGATAGAGGATAGGATAGGATAGAGGATAGGATAGGATAGAGGATAGGATAGGATACAGTATAGGATATGATAGAGGATAGGATAGGATAGAGGCTAGGATATGATGGATGATAGGATAGGATAGGATAGAGGATAGAGGATAGGATAGGATAGAGGATAGGATAGGATAGAGGATAGGATAGGATAGAGGATAGGATAGAATAGAGGATAGGATAGGATAGAGGATAGGATAGGATAGAGGATAGGATAGGATAGAGGATAGGATAGGATAGAGGATAGGATAGGATAGAGGATAGGATAGGATAGTGGATAGGATAGGATAGAGGATAGGATAGGATAGGATAGAGGATAGGATAGGATAGGATAGAGGATAGGATAGGATAGGATAGAGGATTGGATAGAGGATCGGATAGAAGATAGGATAGGATAGAGGATAGCATAGGATAGAGGATAGTATAGGATAGAGGATAGGATAGAATAGAGGATAGGATAGGATAAAGGATAGGATAGGATAGAGGATAGGATAGGATAGAGGATAGGATAGGATAGAGGATAGGATAGGATAGAGGATAGGATAGGATAGAGGATAGGATAGGATAGAGGATAGGAAAGGATAAAGGATAGGATAGGATAGAGGATAGGATAGAATAGAGTATAGGATAGGATAGAGGATAGGATAGGATAGAGGATAGGTTAGGATAGAGGATAGGATAGGATAGAGGATAGGATAGGATAGAGGATAGGATAGGATAGAGGATTGGATAGGATAGAGGATAGGATAGGATAGAGGATAGGATAGGATAGAGGATAGGATAGGATAGAGGATAGGATAGGATAGAGGATAGGATAGGATAGAGGATAGGATAGGATAGAGGATAGGATAGGATGGAGGATAGGATAGGGTAGAGGATAGAATTGGATAGAGGATGGTATAGAGGATAGGATAGGATAGAGGATAGGATAGAGGATAGGATAGGATAGAGGATAGGATAGGATAGAGGATAGGATAGGATAGAGGATAGGATAGGATAGAGGATAGGTTAGGATAGAGGATAGGATAGGATAGAGGATAGGATAAGATAGAGGATAGGATAGGATAGGATAGAGGATAGGATAGGATAGAGGATAGTATAGGATACAGGATAGGATAGAATAGAGGATAGGATAGGAGAAAGGATAGGATAGGATAGAGGACAGAATAGGATAGGATAGACGATAGGACAGGATAGGATAGAGAATAGGATAGGATAGAGGATAGGATAGAGGATAGGATAGAGGATAGGATAGAGGATAGGATAGGATAGAGGATAGGATAGGATAGGATAGAGGATAGGATAGGACAGAGGATAGGAAAGGATAGAGGATAGGATGGGATAGAGGATAGGATAGGATAGAGGATAGGATAGAGGATAGGATAGGATAGAGGATAGGATAGGATAGAGGATAGTATAGGATAGTGGATAGGATAGAATAGAGGATAAGATAGTATAAAGGATAGGATAGCATAGAGCATAGGATAGGATAGAGGATAGGATAGGATAGAGGAAACGATAGGATAGAGGATAGGATAGGATAGAGGATAGGATGGGATAGAGGATAGGATTGGATAGAGGATAGGATAGAGGATAGGATAGAGGATAGGATAGAGGATCGGATAGAGGATAGGATAGGATAGAGGATAGGATAGGATAGAGGATAGGATAGAGTGTAGGATAAGGTAGAGGATAGGATAGGATAGAGGATATAATAGGATAGAGGATAGGATTGGGTGGAGGATAGGATAGGATAGAGGATAGGATAGGATAGAGGATAGGATAGGATAGGATAGAGGATAGGATAGGATAGGATAGAGGATAGTATAGGATAGAGGATAGGATAGGATAGAGGATAGGATAGGATAGGATAGAGGATAGGATAGGATAGAGGATAGGATAGGATAGAGGATAGGATAGGATTGAGGATAGGATAGGATACAGGATAGGATAGGATAGAGGATAGGATAGGATAGAGGATAGGATAGGATAGAGGATAGGATAGAGGATAGGATAGAGGATAGGATAGGAAAGAGGGTAGGATAGGATAGGATACAGGATAGGATAGGATAGAGGATAGGATAGGATAGAGGATAGGATAGGATAGAGGATAGGATAGGATAGAGGATAGGATAGGATAGAGGATAGGATAGGATAGGATAGAGGATAGGATAGGACAGAGGATAGGAAAGGATAGAGGATAGGATGGGATAGAGGATAGGATAGGATAGAGGATAGGATAGAGGATAGGATAGGATAGAGGATAGGATAGGATAGAGGATAGTATAGGATAGTGGATAGGATAGAATAGAGGATAAGATAGTATAAAGGATAGGATAGCATAGAGCATAGGATAGGATAGAGGATAGGATAGGATAGAGGAAACGATAGGATAGAGGATAGGATAGGATAGAGGATAGGATGGGATAGAGGATAGGATTGGATAGAGGATAGGATAGAGGATAGGATAGAGGATAGGATAGAGGATCGGATAGAGGATAGGATAGGATAGAGGATAGGATAGGATAGAGGATAGGATAGAGTGTAGGATAAGGTAGAGGATAGGATAGGATAGAGGATATAATAGGATAGAGGATAGGATTGGGTGGAGGATAGGATAGGAAAGAGGATAGGATAGGATAGAGGATAGGATAGAATAGAGGATAGGATATTATAGAGGATAGGATATGATAGAGGATAGGATAGGATAGAGGATCGGATAGAGGATAGGATAGGATAGAGGATAGGATTGGATAGAGGATAGGATAGGATAGAGGATAGGATAGGATAGAGGATAGGATAGGTAATTGGATAGGTTTGAGTATAGGATAATGTAGAGGATAGGATAGGATAGAGGATAGGATAGGATAGAGGATAGGATAGGATAGAGGATAGGATAGGATAGAGGATAGGATAGGATAGAGGATAGGATAGGATAGAGGATAGGATAGGATAGAAGATAGGATAGGATAGAGGATAGGATAGGATAGAGGATAGAGGATAGGATAGGATAGAGGATAGGATAGGATAGACAATAGGATAGGATAGAGGATAGGATAGGATAGAGGATAGGATAGGATAGAGGATAGGATAGGATAGAGGATAGGATAGGATAGAGGATAGAGGATAGGATAGGATAGAGGATAGGATAGGATAGAGGATAGGATAGGATAGAGGATAGGATAGGATAGAGGATAGGATAGGATAGAGGATAGGATAGGATAGAGGATAGGATAGGATAGAGGATAGGATAGGATAGAGGATAGGATAGGATAGAGGATAGGATAGGATAGAGGATAGGATAGGATAGAGGATAGGATAGGATAGAGGATAGGATAGGATAGAGGATAGGATAGGATAGAGGATAGAGGATAGGATAGGATAGGATAGAGGATAGGATAGGATAGAGGATAGGATAGGATAGAGGATAGGATAGGATAGAGGATAGGATAGGATAGAGGATAGGATAGGGTAGAGGATAGGATAGGATAGAGGATAGGATAGAGGATAGGATAGAGGATAGGATAGAGGATAGGATAGGATAGAGGATAGGATAGAGGATAGGATAGGATAGAGGATAGGATTGGATAGAGGATAGTATAGAGGATAGGATAGAGGATAGGATGGAGGATAGGATAGAGGATAGGATAGGAGTGAGGATAGGATAGGATAGAGGATAGGATAGGATAGAGGATAGGATAGGATAGAGGATAGGATAATATAGAGGATAGGATAGGATAGAATTTAGGATAGGGTAGAGGATAGGACAGGATAGAGGATAGGATAGGATAGAGGGTAGGATAGGATAGAGGATAGGATAGGATAGAGGATAGGATAGGATAGAGGATAGGATAGGATAGAGGATAGGATAGGATAGAGGATAGGATAGGATAGAGGATAGGATAGGATAGAGGATACAATATAATTGAGGAAAGGATAGGATAGAGGATAGGATAGGATAGAGGATAGGATAGGAAAGAGGATAGGATAGGATAGAGGATAGGATAGGATAGAGGATAGGATATGATAGAGGATAGGATAGAGGATAGAGGCTAGGATAGGATAGAGGATAGGATAGGATAGAGGATAGGATAGGATAGAGGATAGGATAGGATAGAGGATAGGATAGGATAGAGGATAGGATAGGATAGAGGATAGGATAGGATAGAGGATACAATAGGATTGAGGAAAGGATAGGATAGAGGATAGGATAGGATAGAGGATAGGATAGGAAAGAGGCTAGGATAGGATAGAGGATAGGATAGGATAGAGGATAGGATAGGTAATTGGATAGGATAGAGTATAGGATAAGGTAGAGGATAGGATAGGATAGAGGATATAATAGGATAGAGGATAGGATAGGATAGAGGATAGGATAGGAAAGAGGATAGGATAGGATAGAGGATAGGATAGAGGATAGGATAGGATAGAGGATAGGATAGGATAGAGGATAGGATAGGATACAGTATAGGATATGATAGAGGATAGGATAGGATAGAGGCTAGGATATGATGGATGATAGGATAGGATAGGATAGAGGATAGAGGATAGGATAGGATAGAGGATAGGATAGGATAGGATAGAGGATAGGATAGGATAGAGGATAGGATAGAATAGAGGATAGGATAGGATAGAGGATAGGATAGGATAGAGGATAGGATAGGATAGAGGATAGGATAGGATAGAGGATAGGATAGGATAGAGGATAGGATAGGATAGAGGATAGGATAGGATAGAGGATAGGATAGGATAGGATAGAGGATAGGATAGGATAGGATAGAGGATAGGATAGGATAGGATAGAGGATTGGATAGAGGATCGGATAGAAGATAGGATAGGATAGAGGATAGCATAGGATAGAGGATAGTATAGGATAGAGGATAGGATAGAATAGAGGATAGGATAGGATAAAGGATAGGATAGGATAGAGGATAGGATAGGATAGAGGATAGGATAGGATAGAGGATAGGATAGGATAGAGGATAGGATAGGATAGAGGATAGGATAGGATAGAGGATAGGAAAGGATAAAGGATAGGATAGGATAGAGGATAGGATAGAATAGAGTATAGGATAGGATAGAGGATAGGATAGGATAGAGGATAGGATAGGATAGAGGATAGGATAGGATGGAGGATAGGATAGGGTAGAGGATAGAATTGGATAGAGGATAGTATAGAGGATAGGATAGGATAGAGGATAGGATAGAGGATAGGATAGGATAGAGGATAGGATAGGATAGAGGATAGGATAGGATAGAGGATAGGATAGGATAGAGGATAGGATAGGATAGAGGATAGGATAGGATAGAGGATAGGATAGGATAGAGGATAGGATAGGATAGAGGATAGGATAGGATAGAGGATAGGATAGGATAGAGGATAGGATAGGATAGAGGATAGGTTAGGATAGAGGATAGGATAGGATAGAGGATAGGATAAGATAGAGGATAGGATAGGATAGGATAGAGTATTGGATAGAGGATCGGATAGAAGATAGGATGGAGGATAGGATAGAGGATAGGATAGGAGTGAGGATAGGATAGGATAGAGGATAGGATAGGATAGAGGATAGGATAGGATAGAGGATAGGATAGGATAGAGGATAGGATAGGATAGAGGATCGGATAGAGGATAGGATAGGATAGAGAATAGGATTGGATAGAGGATCGGATAGAGGATAGGATAGGATAGAGGATAGGATAGGATAGAGGATAGTGTAGGATAGAGGATAGGATAGAATAGAGGATAGGATAGGATAGAGGACAGGATAGGATAGAGGATAGGTATGGATAGGGGATAGGATAGAGGATAGGATAGGATAGAGGATAGGATAGGATAGAGGAGAGGATAGATAATTGGATAGGATAGAGTATAGCATACGGTAGAGGATAGGATAGGATAGAGGATAGGATAGGATAGAGGATAGAGTAGGATAGAGGATAGGATAGGATAGAGGATAGGATAGGATAGAGGATAGGATAGGATAGAGGGTAGGATAGGATAGAGGATAGGATAGGATAGAGGATAGGATAGGAAAGAGGATAGTATAGGATAGAGGATAGGATAGAATAGAGGATAGGATAGGATAAAGGATAGGATAGGATAGAGGACAGAATAGGATAGGATAGACGATAGGACAGGATAGGATAGAGAATAGGATAGGATAGAGGATAGGATAGAGGATAGGATAGAGGATAGGATAGGATAGAGGATAGGATAGGATAGAGGATAGGATAGGATAGAGGATAGGATAGGATAGAGGATGGGATATTATAGAGGATAGGATATGATAGAGGATAGGATAGGATAGAGGATTGGATAGAGGATCGGATAGAAGATAGGATAGGATAGAGGATAGGATAGGATAGAGGATAGGATAGGATAGAGGATAGGTTAGGATAGAGGATAGGATAGGATAAAGGATAGGATAGGATAGAGGACAGGATAGGATAGAGGATAGGATAGAATAGAGGATAGGATAGGATAAAGGATAGTATAGGATAGAGGATAGGATAGAATAGAGGATAGGATAGGATAAAGGATAGGATAGGATAGAGGACAGGATAGGATAGGATAGACGATAGGATAGGATAGGATAGAGGATAGGATAGGATAGGGGATATGATAGGATAGAGGATAGGATAGGATAGAGGATAGGATAGGATAGAGAATAGGATAGGATAGAGGATAGGATAGGATAAAGGATAGGATAGGATAGAGGATAGGATAGGATAGGATAGAGGATAGGATAGGATAGAGAATAGGATAGGATAGAGGATAGGATAGGATAGAGGATAGGATAGGATAGAGGATAGGATAGGATAGAGGATAGGATAGGATAGAGGATAGGATAGGATAGAGGATAGGATAGGATAGAGGATAGGATAGGATAGAGGATAGGATAGAATAGAGTATAGGATAGGATAGAGGATAGGATAGGATAGAGGATAGGATAGGATAGAGGATAGGATAGGATAGAGGATAGGATAGGATAGAGGATAGGATAGGATAGAGGATAGGATAGGATAGAGGATAGGATAGGATAGAGGATAGGATAGGATAGAGGATAGGATAGGATAGAGGATAGGATAGGATAGAGGATAGGATAGGTAATTGGATAGCATAGAGGGTAGGATAAGGTAGAGGATAGTATAGGATAGAGGATAGGATAGGATGGAGGATAGGATTGGATGGAGTATAGGATAGGATAGAGGATAGGATAGGATAGAGGATAGAGTAGGATAGAGGATAGGATAGGATAGAGGATAGGATAGGATAGAGGATAGGATAGGGTAGAGGGTAGGATAGGATAGAGGATAGGATAGGATAGAGGATAGGATAGGAAAGAGGATAGTATAGGATAGAGGATAGGATAGAATAGAGGATAGGATAGGATAAAGGATAGGATAGGATAGAGGACAGAATAGGATAGGATAGACGATAGGACAGGATAGGATAGAGAATAGGATAGGATAGAGGATAGGATAGAGGATAGGATAGAGGATAGGATAGGATAGAGGATAGGATAGGATAGAGGATAGGATAGGATAGAGGATAGGATAGGATAGAGGATGGGATATTATAGAGGATAGGATATGATAGAGGATAGGATAGGATAGAGGATTGGATAGAGGATCGGATAGAAGATAGGATAGGATAGAGGATAGGATAGGATAGAGGATAGGATAGGATAGAGGATAGGTTAGGATAGAGGATAGGATAGGATAAAGGATAGGATAGGATAGAGGACAGGATAGGATAGAGGATAGGATAGAATAGAGGATAGGATAGGATAAAGGATAGTATAGGATAGAGGATAGGATAGAATAGAGGATAGGATAGGATAAAGGATAGGATAGGATAGAGGACAGGATAGGATAGGATAGACGATAGGATAGGATAGGATAGAGGATAGGATAGGATAGGGGATATGATAGGATAGAGGATAGGATAGGATAGAGGATAGGATAGGATAGAGAATAGGATAGGATAGAGGATAGGATAGGATAAAGGATAGGATAGGATAGAGGATAGGATAGGATAGGATAGAGGATAGGATAGGATAGAGAATAGGATAGGATAGAGGATAGGATAGGATAGAGGATAGGATAGGATAGAGGATAGGATAGGATAGAGGATAGGATAGGATAGAGGATAGGATAGGATAGAGGATAGGATAGGATAGAGGATAGGATAGGATAGAGGATAGGATAGAATAGAGTATAGGATAGGATAGAGGATAGGATAGGATAGAGGATAGGATAGGATAGAGGATAGGATAGGATGGAGGATAGGATTGGATGGAGTATAGGATAGGATAGAGGATAGGATAGGATAGAGGATAGAGTAGGATAGAGGATAGGATAGGATAGAGGATAGGATAGGATAGTGGATAGGATAGGGTAGAGGGTAGGATAGGATAGGATAGAGGATAGGATAGGATAGGATAGAGGATAGGATAGGATAGGATAGAGGATTGGATAGAGGATCGGATAGAAGATAGGATAGGATAGAGGATAGCATAGGATAGAGGATAGTATAGGATAGAGGATAGGATAGAATAGAGGATAGGATAGGATAAAGGATAGGATAGGATAGAGGATAGGATAGGATAGAGGATAGGATAGGATAGAGGATAGGATAGGATAGAGGATAGGATAGGATAGAGGATAGGATAGGATAGAGGATAGGAAAGGATAAAGGATAGGATAGGATAGAGGATAGGATAGAATAGAGTATAGGATAGGATAGAGGATAGGATAGGATAGAGGATAGGTTAGGATAGAGGATAGGATAGGATAGAGGATAGGATAGGATAGAGGATAGGATAGGATAGAGGATTGGATAGGATAGAGGATAGGATAGGATAGAGGATAGGATAGGATAGAGGATAGGATAGGATAGAGGATAGGATAGGATAGAGGATAGGATAGGATAGAGGATAGGATAGGATAGAGGATAGGATAGGATGGAGGATAGGATAGGGTAGAGGATAGAATTGGATAGAGGATGGTATAGAGGATAGGATAGGATAGAGGATAGGATAGAGGATAGGATAGGATAGAGGATAGGATAGGATAGAGGATAGGATAGGATAGAGGATAGGATAGGATAGAGGATAGGTTAGGATAGAGGATAGGATAGGATAGAGGATAGGATAAGATAGAGGATAGGATAGGATAGGATAGAGGATAGGATAGGATAGAGGATAGTATAGGATACAGGATAGGATAGAATAGAGGATAGGATAGGAGAAAGGATAGGATAGGATAGAGGACAGAATAGGATAGGATAGACGATAGGACAGGATAGGATAGAGAATAGGATAGGATAGAGGATAGGATAGAGGATAGGATAGAGGATAGGATAGAGGATAGGATAGGATAGAGGATAGGATAGGATAGGATAGAGGATAGGATAGGACAGAGGATAGGAAAGGATAGAGGATAGGATGGGATAGAGGATAGGATAGGATAGAGGATAGGATAGAGGATAGGATAGGATAGAGGATAGGATAGGATAGAGGATAGTATAGGATAGTGGATAGGATAGAATAGAGGATAAGATAGTATAAAGGATAGGATAGCATAGAGCATAGGATAGGATAGAGGATAGGATAGGATAGAGGAAACGATAGGATAGAGGATAGGATAGGATAGAGGATAGGATGGGATAGAGGATAGGATTGGATAGAGGATAGGATAGAGGATAGGATAGAGGATAGGATAGAGGATCGGATAGAGGATAGGATAGGATAGAGGATAGGATAGGATAGAGGATAGGATAGAGTGTAGGATAAGGTAGAGGATAGGATAGGATAGAGGATATAATAGGATAGAGGATAGGATTGGGTGGAGGATAGGATAGGATAGAGGATAGGATAGGATAGAGGATAGGATAGGATAGGATAGAGGATAGGATAGGATAGGATAGAGGATAGTATAGGATAGAGGATAGGATAGGATAGAGGATAGGATAGGATAGGATAGAGGATAGGATAGGATAGAGGATAGGATAGGATAGAGGATAGGATAGGATTGAGGATAGGATAGGATACAGGATAGGATAGGATAGAGGATAGGATAGGATAGAGGATAGGATAGGATAGAGGATAGGATAGAGGATAGGATAGAGGATAGGATAGGAAAGAGGGTAGGATAGGATAGGATACAGGATAGGATAGGATAGAGGATAGGATAGGATAGAGGATAGGATAGGATAGAGGATAGGATAGGATAGAGGATAGGATAGGATAGAGGATAGGATAGGATAGGATAGAGGATAGGATAGGACAGAGGATAGGAAAGGATAGAGGATAGGATGGGATAGAGGATAGGATAGGATAGAGGATAGGATAGAGGATAGGATAGGATAGAGGATAGGATAGGATAGAGGATAGTATAGGATAGTGGATAGGATAGAATAGAGGATAAGATAGTATAAAGGATAGGATAGCATAGAGCATAGGATAGGATAGAGGATAGGATAGGATAGAGGAAACGATAGGATAGAGGATAGGATAGGATAGAGGATAGGATGGGATAGAGGATAGGATTGGATAGAGGATAGGATAGAGGATAGGATAGAGGATAGGATAGAGGATCGGATAGAGGATAGGATAGGATAGAGGATAGGATAGGATAGAGGATAGGATAGAGTGTAGGATAAGGTAGAGGATAGGATAGGATAGAGGATATAATAGGATAGAGGATAGGATTGGGTGGAGGATAGGATAGGAAAGAGGATAGGATAGGATAGAGGATAGGATAGAATAGAGGATAGGATATTATAGAGGATAGGATATGATAGAGGATAGGATAGGATAGAGGATCGGATAGAGGATAGGATAGGATAGAGGATAGGATTGGATAGAGGATAGGATAGGATAGAGGATAGGATAGGATAGAGGATAGGATAGGTAATTGGATAGGTTTGAGTATAGGATAATGTAGAGGATAGGATAGGATAGAGGATAGGATAGGATAGAGGATAGGATAGGATAGAGGATAGGATAGGATAGAGGATAGGATAGGATAGAGGATAGGATAGGATAGAGGATAGGATAGGATAGAAGATAGGATAGGATAGAGGATAGGATAGGATAGAGGATAGAGGATAGGATAGGATAGAGGATAGGATAGGATAGACAATAGGATAGGATAGAGGATAGGATAGGATAGAGGATAGGATAGGATAGAGGATAGGATAGGATAGAGGATAGGATAGGATAGAGGATAGAGGATAGGATAGGATAGAGGATAGGATAGGATAGAGGATAGGATAGGATAGAGGATAGGATAGGATAGAGGATAGGATAGGATAGAGGATAGGATAGGATAGAGGATAGGATAGGATAGAGGATAGGATAGGATAGAGGATAGGATAGGATAGAGGATAGGATAGGATAGAGGATAGGATAGGATAGAGGATAGGATAGGATAGAGGATAGGATAGGATAGAGGATAGGATAGGATAGAGGATAGGATAGGATAGAGGATAGAGGATAGGATAGGATAGGATAGAGGATAGGATAGGATAGAGGATAGGATAGGATAGAGGATAGGATAGGATAGAGGATAGGATAGGATAGAGGATAGGATAGGGTAGAGGATAGGATAGGATAGAGGATAGGATAGAGGATAGGATAGAGGATAGGATAGAGGATAGGATAGGATAGAGGATAGGATAGAGGATAGGATAGGATAGAGGATAGGATTGGATAGAGGATAGTATAGAGGATAGGATAGAGGATAGGATGGAGGATAGGATAGAGGATAGGATAGGAGTGAGGATAGGATAGGATAGAGGATAGGATAGGATAGAGGATAGGATAGGATAGAGGATAGGATAATATAGAGGATAGGATAGGATAGAATTTAGGATAGGGTAGAGGATAGGACAGGATAGAGGATAGGATAGGATAGAGGGTAGGATAGGATAGAGGATAGGATAGGATAGAGGATAGGATAGGATAGAGGATAGGATAGGATAGAGGATAGGATAGGATAGAGGATAGGATAGGATAGAGGATAGGATAGGATAGAGGATACAATATAATTGAGGAAAGGATAGGATAGAGGATAGGATAGGATAGAGGATAGGATAGGAAAGAGGATAGGATAGGATAGAGGATAGGATAGGATAGAGGATAGGATATGATAGAGGATAGGATAGAGGATAGAGGCTAGGATAGGATAGAGGATAGGATAGGATAGAGGATAGGATAGGATAGAGGATAGGATAGGATAGAGGATAGGATAGGATAGAGGATAGGATAGGATAGAGGATAGGATAGGATAGAGGATACAATAGGATTGAGGAAAGGATAGGATAGAGGATAGGATAGGATAGAGGATAGGATAGGAAAGAGGCTAGGATAGGATAGAGGATAGGATAGGATAGAGGATAGGATAGGTAATTGGATAGGATAGAGTATAGGATAAGGTAGAGGATAGGATAGGATAGAGGATATAATAGGATAGAGGATAGGATAGGATAGAGGATAGGATAGGAAAGAGGATAGGATAGGATAGAGGATAGGATAGAGGATAGGATAGGATAGAGGATAGGATAGGATAGAGGATAGGATAGGATACAGTATAGGATATGATAGAGGATAGGATAGGATAGAGGCTAGGATATGATGGATGATAGGATAGGATAGGATAGAGGATAGAGGATAGGATAGGATAGAGGATAGGATAGGATAGGATAGAGGATAGGATAGGATAGAGGATAGGATAGAATAGAGGATAGGATAGGATAGAGGATAGGATAGGATAGAGGATAGGATAGGATAGAGGATAGGATAGGATAGAGGATAGGATAGGATAGAGGATAGGATAGGATAGAGGATAGGATAGGATAGAGGATAGGATAGGATAGGATAGAGGATAGGATAGGATAGGATAGAGGATAGGATAGGATAGGATAGAGGATTGGATAGAGGATCGGATAGAAGATAGGATAGGATAGAGGATAGCATAGGATAGAGGATAGTATAGGATAGAGGATAGGATAGAATAGAGGATAGGATAGGATAAAGGATAGGATAGGATAGAGGATAGGATAGGATAGAGGATAGGATAGGATAGAGGATAGGATAGGATAGAGGATAGGATAGGATAGAGGATAGGATAGGATAGAGGATAGGAAAGGATAAAGGATAGGATAGGATAGAGGATAGGATAGAATAGAGTATAGGATAGGATAGAGGATAGGATAGGATAGAGGATAGGATAGGATAGAGGATAGGATAGGATGGAGGATAGGATAGGGTAGAGGATAGAATTGGATAGAGGATAGTATAGAGGATAGGATAGGATAGAGGATAGGATAGAGGATAGGATAGGATAGAGGATAGGATAGGATAGAGGATAGGATAGGATAGAGGATAGGATAGGATAGAGGATAGGATAGGATAGAGGATAGGATAGGATAGAGGATAGGATAGGATAGAGGATAGGATAGGATAGAGGATAGGATAGGATAGAGGATAGGATAGGATAGAGGATAGGATAGGATAGAGGATAGGTTAGGATAGAGGATAGGATAGGATAGAGGATAGGATAAGATAGAGGATAGGATAGGATAGGATAGAGTATTGGATAGAGGATCGGATAGAAGATAGGATGGAGGATAGGATAGAGGATAGGATAGGAGTGAGGATAGGATAGGATAGAGGATAGGATAGGATAGAGGATAGGATAGGATAGAGGATAGGATAGGATAGAGGATAGGATAGGATAGAGGATCGGATAGAGGATAGGATAGGATAGAGAATAGGATTGGATAGAGGATCGGATAGAGGATAGGATAGGATAGAGGATAGGATAGGATAGAGGATAGTGTAGGATAGAGGATAGGATAGAATAGAGGATAGGATAGGATAGAGGACAGGATAGGATAGAGGATAGGTATGGATAGGGGATAGGATAGAGGATAGGATAGGATAGAGGATAGGATAGGATAGAGGAGAGGATAGATAATTGGATAGGATAGAGTATAGCATACGGTAGAGGATAGGATAGGATAGAGGATAGGATAGGATAGAGGATAGAGTAGGATAGAGGATAGGATAGGATAGAGGATAGGATAGGATAGAGGATAGGATAGGATAGAGGGTAGGATAGGATAGAGGATAGGATAGGATAGAGGATAGGATAGGAAAGAGGATAGTATAGGATAGAGGATAGGATAGAATAGAGGATAGGATAGGATAAAGGATAGGATAGGATAGAGGACAGAATAGGATAGGATAGACGATAGGACAGGATAGGATAGAGAATAGGATAGGATAGAGGATAGGATAGAGGATAGGATAGAGGATAGGATAGGATAGAGGATAGGATAGGATAGAGGATAGGATAGGATAGAGGATAGGATAGGATAGAGGATGGGATATTATAGAGGATAGGATATGATAGAGGATAGGATAGGATAGAGGATTGGATAGAGGATCGGATAGAAGATAGGATAGGATAGAGGATAGGATAGGATAGAGGATAGGATAGGATAGAGGATAGGTTAGGATAGAGGATAGGATAGGATAAAGGATAGGATAGGATAGAGGACAGGATAGGATAGAGGATAGGATAGAATAGAGGATAGGATAGGATAAAGGATAGTATAGGATAGAGGATAGGATAGAATAGAGGATAGGATAGGATAAAGGATAGGATAGGATAGAGGACAGGATAGGATAGGATAGACGATAGGATAGGATAGGATAGAGGATAGGATAGGATAGGGGATATGATAGGATAGAGGATAGGATAGGATAGAGGATAGGATAGGATAGAGAATAGGATAGGATAGAGGATAGGATAGGATAAAGGATAGGATAGGATAGAGGATAGGATAGGATAGGATAGAGGATAGGATAGGATAGAGAATAGGATAGGATAGAGGATAGGATAGGATAGAGGATAGGATAGGATAGAGGATAGGATAGGATAGAGGATAGGATAGGATAGAGGATAGGATAGGATAGAGGATAGGATAGGATAGAGGATAGGATAGGATAGAGGATAGGATAGAATAGAGTATAGGATAGGATAGAGGATAGGATAGGATAGAGGATAGGATAGGATAGAGGATAGGATAGGATAGAGGATAGGATAGGATAGAGGATAGGATAGGATAGAGGATAGGATAGGATAGAGGATAGGATAGGATAGAGGATAGGATAGGATAGAGGATAGGATAGGATAGAGGATAGGATAGGATAGAGGATAGGATAGGATAGAGGATAGGATAGGTAATTGGATAGCATAGAGGGTAGGATAAGGTAGAGGATAGTATAGGATAGAGGATAGGATAGGATGGAGGATAGGATTGGATGGAGTATAGGATAGGATAGAGGATAGGATAGGATAGAGGATAGAGTAGGATAGAGGATAGGATAGGATAGAGGATAGGATAGGATAGAGGATAGGATAGGGTAGAGGGTAGGATAGGATAGAGGATAGGATAGGATAGAGGATAGGATAGGAAAGAGGATAGTATAGGATAGAGGATAGGATAGAATAGAGGATAGGATAGGATAAAGGATAGGATAGGATAGAGGACAGAATAGGATAGGATAGACGATAGGACAGGATAGGATAGAGAATAGGATAGGATAGAGGATAGGATAGAGGATAGGATAGAGGATAGGATAGGATAGAGGATAGGATAGGATAGAGGATAGGATAGGATAGAGGATAGGATAGGATAGAGGATGGGATATTATAGAGGATAGGATATGATAGAGGATAGGATAGGATAGAGGATTGGATAGAGGATCGGATAGAAGATAGGATAGGATAGAGGATAGGATAGGATAGAGGATAGGATAGGATAGAGGATAGGTTAGGATAGAGGATAGGATAGGATAAAGGATAGGATAGGATAGAGGACAGGATAGGATAGAGGATAGGATAGAATAGAGGATAGGATAGGATAAAGGATAGTATAGGATAGAGGATAGGATAGAATAGAGGATAGGATAGGATAAAGGATAGGATAGGATAGAGGACAGGATAGGATAGGATAGACGATAGGATAGGATAGGATAGAGGATAGGATAGGATAGGGGATATGATAGGATAGAGGATAGGATAGGATAGAGGATAGGATAGGATAGAGAATAGGATAGGATAGAGGATAGGATAGGATAAAGGATAGGATAGGATAGAGGATAGGATAGGATAGGATAGAGGATAGGATAGGATAGAGAATAGGATAGGATAGAGGATAGGATAGGATAGAGGATAGGATAGGATAGAGGATAGGATAGGATAGAGGATAGGATAGGATAGAGGATAGGATAGGATAGAGGATAGGATAGGATAGAGGATAGGATAGGATAGAGGATAGGATAGAATAGAGTATAGGATAGGATAGAGGATAGGATAGGATAGAGGATAGGATAGGATAGAGGATAGGATAGGATGGAGGATAGGATTGGATGGAGTATAGGATAGGATAGAGGATAGGATAGGATAGAGGATAGAGTAGGATAGAGGATAGGATAGGATAGAGGATAGGATAGGATAGAGGATAGGATAGGGTAGAGGGTAGGATAGGATAGAGGATAGGATAGGATAGAGGATAGGATAGGAAAGAGGATAGTATAGGATAGAGGATAGGATAGAATAGAGGATAGGATAGGATAGAGGATAGGATATGATAGAGGATAGGATAGGATAGAGGATCGGATAGAGGATAGGATAGGATAGAGGATAGGATTGGATAGAGGATCGGATAGAGGATAGGATAGGATAGAGGATAGGATAGGATAGAGGATAGTGTAGGATAGAGGATAGGATAGAATAGAGGATAGGATAGGATAGAGGACAGGATAGGATAGAGGATAGGTATGGATAGGGGATAGGATAGAGGATAGGATAGGATAGAGGATAGGATAGGATAGAGGAGAGGATAGATAATTGGATAGGATAGAGTATAGGATACGGTAGAGGATAGGATAGGATAGAGGATAGGATAGGATAGAGGATAGAGTAGGATAGAGGATAGGATAGGATAGAGGATAGGATAGGATAGAGGATAGGATAGGATAGAGGGTAGGATAGGATAGAGGATAGGATAGGATAGAGGATAGGATAGGAAAGAGGATAGTATAGGATAGAGGATAGGATAGAATAGAGGATAGGATAGGATAAAGGATAGGATAGGATAGAGGACAGAATAGGATAGGATAGACGATCGGACAGGATAGGATAGAGAATAGGATAGGATAGAGGATAGGATAGAGGATAGGATAGAGGATAGGATAGGATAGAGGATAGGATAGGATAGAGGATAGGATAGGATAGAGGATAGGATAGGATAGAGGATGGGATATTATAGAGGATAGGATATGATAGAGGATAGGATAGGATAGAGGATTGGATAGAGGATCGGATAGAAGATAGGATAGGATAGAGGATAGGATAGGATAGAGGATAGTATAGGATAGAGGATAGGATAGAATAGAGGATAGGATAGGATAAAGGATAGGATAGGATAGAGGACAGGATAGGATAGAGGATAGGATAGGATAGAGGATAGGATAGGATAGAGGATAGGATAGGATAGAGGATAGGATAGGATAGAGGATAGGTTAGGATAGAGGATAGGATAGGATAGAGGATAGGATAGGATAGAGGATAGGATAGGATAGAGGATAGGATAGGATAGAGGATAGGATAGGATAGAGGATAGGATAGGATAGAGGATAGGATAGGATAGAGGATAGGATAGGATAGAGGATAGGATAGGATAGAGGATAGGATAGGATAGAGGATAGGATAGGATAGAGGATAGGATAGGATAGAGGATAGGTTAGGATAGAGGATAGGATAGGATAGAGGATAGGATAGGATAGAGGATAGTATAGGATACAGGATAGGATAGAATAGAGGATAGGATAGGATAAAGGATAGGATAGGATAGAGGACAGAATAGGATAGGATAGACGATAGGACAGGATAGGATAGAGAATAGGATAGGATAGAGGATAGGATAGAGGATAGGATAGAGGATAGGATAGGAGAGAGGATAGGATAGGATAGAGGATAGGGTAGGATAGAGGATGGGATAGGATAGAGGATAGGATATGATAGAGGATAGGATAGGATAGAGGATTGGATAGAGGATCGGATAGAAGATAGGATAGGATAGAGGATAGGATAGGATAGAGGATAGTATAGGATAGTGGATAGGATAGAATAGAGGATAGGTTAGGATAAAGGATAGGATAGGATAGAGGACAGGATAGGATAGGATAGACGATAGGATAGGATAGGATAGAGGATAGGATAGGATAGAGGATAGGATAGGATAGAGGATAGGATAGGATAGAGGATAGGATAGGATAGAGGATAGTATAGGATAGAGGATAGGATAGACGATAGGACAGGATAGGATAGAGAATAGGATAGGATAGAGGATAGGATAGAGGATAGGATAGAGGATAGTATAGGATAGAGGATAGTATAGGATAGAGGATAGGATAGGATAGAGGATAGGATAGGATAGAGGATGGGATAGGATAGAGGATAGGATATGATAGAGGATAGGATAGGATAGAGGATTGGATAGAGGATCGGATAGAAGATAGGATAGGATAGAGGATAGGATAGGATAGAGGATAGTATAGGATAGAGGATAGGATAGAATAGAGGATAGGATAGGATAAAGGATAGGATAGGATAGAGGACAGGATAGGATAGGATAGACAATAGGATAGGATAGGATAGAGGATAGGATAGGATAGGGGATATGATAGGATAGAGGATAGGATAGGATAGAGGATAGGATAGGATAGAGAATAGGATAGGATAGAGGATAGGATAGGATAAAGGATAGGATAGGATAGAGGATAGGATAGGATAGGATAGAGGATAGGATAGGATAGAGAATAGGATAGGATAGAGGATAGGATAGGATAGAGAATAGGATAGGATAGAGGATGGGATAGGATAGAGGATAGGATAGGATAGAGGATAGGATAGGATAGAGGATAGGATAGGATAGAGGATAGGATAGGATAGAGGATAGGATAGAATAGAGTATAGGATAGGATAGAGGATAGGATAGGATAGAGGATAGGATAGGATAGAGGATAGGATAGGATAGAGGATAGGATAGGATAGAGGATAGGATAGGATAGAGGATAGGATAGGATAGAGGATAGGATAGGATAGAGGATAGGTTAGGATAGAGGATAGGATAGGATAGAGGATAGGATAGGATAGAGGATAGGATAGGATAGAGGATAGGATAGGATAGAGGATAGGATAGGATAGAGGATAGGATAGGATAGAGGATAGGATAGGATAGAGGATAGGATAGGATAGAGGATAGGATAGGATAGAGGATAGGATAGGATAGAGGATAGGATAGGATAGAGGATAGGATAGGATAGAGGATAGGTTAGGATAGAGGATAGGATAGGATAGAGGATAGGATAGGATAGAGGATAGTATAGGATACAGGATAGGATAGAATAGAGGATAGGATAGGAGAAAGGATAGGATAGGATAGAGGACAGAATAGGATAGGATAGACGATAGGACAGGATAGGATAGAGAATAGGATAGGATAGAGGATAGGATAGAGGATAGGATAGAGGATAGGATAGGAGAGAGAATAGGATAGGATAGAGGATAGGGTAGGATAGAGGATGGGATAGGATAGAGGATAGGATATGATAGAGGATAGGATAGAATAGAGGATAGGATAGGATAAAGGATAGGATAGGATAGAGGACAGGATAGGATAGGATAGACGATAGGATAGGATAGGATAGAGGATAGGATAGGATAGAGGATAGGATAGGATAGAGGATAGGATAGGATAGAGGATAGTATAGGATAGAGGATAGGATAAAATAGAGGATAGGATACGATAAATGATAGGATAGGATAGAGGATAGGATAGGATAGGATAGAGGATAGGATAGGATAGAGAATAGGATAGGATAGGATAGAGAATAGGATAGGATAGAGGATAGGATAGGATAGAGGATAGGATAGGATAGAGGATAGGATAGGATAGAGGATAGTATAGGATAGAGGATAGGATAGAATAGAGGATAGGATACGATAAAGGATAGGATAGGATAGAGGATAGGATAGGATAGGATAGAGGATAGGATAGGATAGAGAATAGGATAGGATAGAGGATAGGATAGGATAGAGGATAGGATAGGATAGAGGATAGGATAGGATAGAGGATAGGATAGGATAGTGGATATAATAGGATTGAGGAAAGGATAGGATAGAGGATAGGATAGGATAGAGGATAGGATAGGAAAGAGGATAGGATACGATAGAGGATAGGATAGGATAGAGGATAGGATAGGATAGAGGATAGGATAGGATAGAGGATAGGGTAGGATAGAGGATAGGATAGGATAGAGGATAGGATAGGATAGAGGATAGGATAGGATAGAGGATAGGATAGGATAGAGGATAGGATAGGATAGAGGACATAATGGGATTGAGGAAAGGATAGGATAGAGGATAGGATAGGATAGAGGATAGGATAGGAAAGAGGATAGGATAGGATAGAGGATAGGATAGGATAGAGGATAGGATAGGATAGAGGATAGGATGGGATAGAGGATAGGATAGGATAGAGGATAGGATAGGATAGAGGATAGTATAGGATAGAGGATAGGATAGGATAGAGGATAGGATAGGATAGGATAGGATAGAGGATAGGATAGGATAGAGGATAGGATAGAGGATAGGATAGGTAATTGGATAGGATAGAGTATAGGATAAGGTAGAGGATAGGATAGGATAGAGGATATAATAGTATATGGGATAGTATAGGATACAGGATAGGATAGGATAGAGGATAGGATAGGATAAAGGATAGGATAGAATAGAGGATAGGATAGGATAAAGGATTGGATAGAGGATCGGATAGGATAGAGGATCGGATAGAGGATCGGATAGAGGATAGGATAGGATAGAGGATAGGATAGGATAGAGGATAGGATAGGATAGAGGATAGGATAGGATAGAGGATAGGATAGGATAGAGGATAGGATAGGATAGAGGATAGGATAGGATAGAGGATAGGATAGGTAATTGGATAGCATAGAGGGTAGGATAAGGTAGAGGATAGTATAGGATAGAGGATAGGATAGGATGGAGGATAGGATTGGATGGAGTATAGGATAGGAAAGAGGATAGGATAGGATAGAGGATAGGATAGGATAGAGGATAGGATAGGATAGAGGATAGGATATGATAGAGGATAGGATAGGATAGAGGATAGGATTGGATAGAGGATCGGATAGAGGATAGGATAGGATAGAGGATAGGATAGGATAGAGGATAGTGTAGGATGGAGGATAGGATAGAATAGAGGATAGGATAGGATAGAGGACAGGATAGGATAGAGGATAGGTATGGATAGGGGATAGGATAGAGGATAGGATAGGATAGAGGATAGGATAGGATAGAGGAGAGGATAGATAATTGGATAGGATAGAGTATAGGATACGGTAGAGGATAGGATAGGATAGAGGATAGGATAGGATAGAGGATAGAGTAGGATAGAGGATAGGATAGGATAGAGGATAGGATAGGATAGAGGATAGGATAGGATAGAGGGTAGGATAGGATAGAGGATAGGATAGGATAGAGGATAGGATAGGAAAGAGGATAGTATAGGATAGAGGATAGGATAGAATAGAGGATAGGATAGGATAAAGGATAGGATAGGATAGAGGACAGAATAGGATAGGATAGACGAGAGGACAGGATAGGATAGAGAATAGGATAGGATAGAGGATAGGATAGAGGATAGGATAGAGGATAGGATAGGATAGAGGATAGGATAGGATAGAGGATAGGATAGGATAGAGGATGGGATATTATAGAGGATAGGATATGATAGAGGATAGGATAGGATAGAGGATTGGATAGAGGATCGGATAGAAGATAGGATAGGATAGAGGATAGGATAGGATAGAGGATAGTATAGGATAGAGGATAGGATAGAATAGAGGATAGGATAGGATAAAGGATAGGATAGGATAGAGGACAGGATAGGATAGGATAGACGATAGGATAGGATAGGATAGAGGATAGGATAGGATAGGGGATAGGATAGGATAGAGGATAGGATAGGATAGAGAATAGGATAGGATAGAGGATAGGATAGGATAAAGGATAGGATAGGATAGAGGATAGGATAGGATAGGATAGAGGATAGGATAGGATAGAGAATAGGATAGGATAGAGGATAGGATAGGATAGAGGATAGGACAGGATAGAGGATAGGATAGGATAGAGGATAGAATAGAGTATAGGATAGGATAGAGGATAGGATAGGATAGAGGATAGGATAGGATAGAGGATAGGATAGAATAGAGTATAGGATAGGATAGAGGATAGGATAGGATAGAGGATAGGATAGGATAGAGGATAGGATAGGATAGGATAGAGGATAGGATAGGATAGAGGATAGGATAGGATAGAGGATAGGATAGGATAGAGGATAGGATAGGATAGAGGATAGGTTAGGATAGAGGATAGGATAGGATAGAGGATAGGATAGGATAGAGGATAGGATAGGATAGAGGATAGGATAGGATAGAGGATAGGATAGGATAGAGGATAGGATAGGATAGAGGATAGGATAGGATAGAGGATAGGATAGGATAGAGGATAGGATAGGATAGAGGATAGGATAGGATAGAGGAGAGGATAGGATAGAGGATAGTATAGGATAGAGGATAGGATAGAATAGAGGATAGGATAGGATAAAGGATAGGATAGGATAGAGGACAGAATAGGATAGGATAGACGATAGGACAGGATAGGATAGAGAATAGGATAGGATAGAGGATAGGATAGAGGATAGGATAGAGGATAGGATAGAGGATAGGATAGGAGAGAGGATAGGATAGGATAGAGGATAGGGTAGGATAGAGGATGGGATAGGATAGAGGATAGGATATGATAGAGGATAGGATAGGATAGAGGATTGGATAGAGGATCGGATAGAAGATAGGATAGGATAGAGGATAGGATAGGATAGAGGATAGGATAGGATAAAGGATAGGATAGGATAGAGGACAGGATAGGATAGGATAGACGATAGGATAGGATAGGATAGAGGATAGGATAGGATAGGGGATAGGATAGGATAGAGGATAGGATAGGATAGAGGATAGGATAGGATAGCGAATAGGATAGGATAGAGGATAGGATAGGATAAAGGATAGGATAGGATAGAGGATAGGATAGGATAGGATAGAGGATAGGATAGGATAGAGAATAGGATAGGATAGAGGATAGGATAGGATAGAGGATAGGATAGGATAGAGGATAGGATAGGATAGAGGATAGGATAGGATAGAGGATAGGATAGGATAGAGGATAGGATAGGATAGAGGATAGGATAGAGGATAGGATAGGATAGAGGATAGGATAGGATAGAGGATAGGATAGAATAGAGTATAGGATAGGATAGAGGATAGGATAGGATAGAGGATAGGATAGGAAAGAGGATAGGATAGGATAGAGGATAGGATAGGATAGAGGATAGGATAGGATAGAGGATAGGATAGGATAGAGGATAGGAAAGGATAGAGGATAGGATAGGATAGAGGATAGTATAGGATAGAGGATAGGATAGGATAGAGGATAGGATAGGATAGAGGATAGGATAGGATAGAGGATAGGATGGGATAGAGGATAGGATAGGATAGAGGATAGGATAGGATAGAGGATAGTATAGGATAGAGGATAGGATAGAGGATAGGATAGGATAGAGGATAGGATAGGATAGAGGATAGGATAGGATACAGTATAGGATATGATAGAGGATAGGATAGGATAGAGGCTAGGATATGATGGATGATAGGATAGGATAGGATAGAGGATAGAGGATAGGATAGGATAGAGGATAGGATAGGATAGAGGATAGGATAGGATAGAGGATAGGATAGAATAGAGGATAGGATAGGATAGAGGATAGGATAGGATAGAGGATAGGATAGGATAGAGGATAGGATAGGATAGAGGATAGGATAGGATAGAGGATAGGATAGGATAGAGGATAGGATAGGATAGAGGATAGGATAGGATAGGATAGAGGATAGGATAGGATAGGATAGAGGATAGGATAGGATAGGATAGAGGATTGGATAGAGGATCGGATAGAAGATAGGATAGGATAGAGGATAGCATAGGATAGAGGATAGTATAGGATAGAGGATAGGATAGAATAGAGGATAGGATAGGATAAAGGATAGGATAGGATAGAGGATAGGATAGGATAGAGGATAGGATAGGATAGAGGATAGGATAGGATAGAGGATAGGATAGGATAGAGGATAGGATAGGATAGAGGATAGGAAAGGATAAAGGATAGGATAGGATAGAGGATAGGATAGAATAGAGTATAGGATAGGATAGAGGATAGGATAGGATAGAGGATAGGTTAGGATAGAGGATAGGATAGGATAGAGGATAGGATAGGATAGAGGATAGGATAGGATAGAGGATTGGATAGGATAGAGGATAGGATAGGATAGAGGATAGGATAGGATAGAGGATAGGATAGGATAGAGGATAGGATAGGATAGAGGATAGGATAGGATAGAGGATAGGATAGGATAGAGGATAGGATAGGATGGAGGATAAGATAGGGTAGAGGATAGAATTGGATAGAGGATAGTATAGAGGATAGGATAGGATAGAGGATAGGATAGAGGATAGGATAGGATAGAGGATAGGATAGGATAGAGGATAGGATAGGATAGAGGATAGGATAGGATAGAGGATAGGATAGGATAGAGGATAGGATAGGATAGAGGATAGGATAGGATAGAGGATAGGATAGGATAGAGGATAGGATAGGATAGAGGATAGGATAGGATAGAGGATAGGTTAGGATAGAGGATAGGATAGGATAGAGGATAGGATAAGATAGAGGATAGGATAGGATAGGATAGAGTATTGGATAGAGGATCGGATAGAAGATAGGATGGAGGATAGGATAGAGGATAGGATAGGAGTGAGGATAGGATAGGATAGAGGATAGGATAGGATAGAGGATAGGATAGGATAGAGGATAGGATAGGATAGAGGATAGGATAGGATAGAGGATCGGATAGAGGATAGGATAGGATAGAGAATAGGATTGGATAGAGGATCGGATAGAGGATAGGATAGGATAGAGGATAGGATAGGATAGAGGATAGTGTAGGATAGAGGATAGGATAGAATAGAGGATAGGATAGGATAGAGGACAGGATAGGATAGAGGATAGGTATGGATAGGGGATAGGATAGAGGATAGGATAGGATAGAGGAGAGGATAGATAATTGGATAGGATAGAGTATAGGATACGGTAGAGGATAGGATAGGATAGAGGATAGGATAGGATAGAGGATAGAGTAGGATAGAGGATAGGATAGGATAGAGGATAGGATAGGATAGAGGATAGGATAGGATAGAGGGTAGGATAGGATAGAGGATAGGATAGGATAGAGGATAGGATAGGAAAGAGGATAGTATAGGATAGAGGATAGGATAGGATAGAGGGTAGGATAGGATAGAGGATAGGATAGGATAGAGGATAGGATAGGAAAGAGGATAGTATAGGATAGAGGATAGGATAGAATAGAGGATAGGATAGGATAAAGGATAGGATAGGATAGAGGACAGAATAGGATAGGATAGACGATAGGACAGGATAGGATAGAGAATAGGATAGGATAGAGGATAGGATAGAGGATAGGATAGAGGATAGGATAGGATAGAGGATAGGATAGGATAGAGGATAGGATAGGATAGAGGATAGGATAGGATAGAGGATGGGATATTATAGAGGATAGGATATGATAGAGGATAGGATAGGATAGAGGATTGGATAGAGGATCGGATAGAAGATAGGATAGGATAGAGGATAGGATAGGATAGAGGATAGGATAGGATAGAGGATAGGTTAGGATAGAGGATAGGATAGGATAAAGGATAGGATAGGATAGAGGACAGGATAGGATAGAGGATAGGATAGAATAGAGGATAGGATAGGATAAAGGATAGTATAGGATAGAGGATAGGATAGAATAGAGGATAGGATAGGATAAAGGATAGGATAGGATAGAGGACAGGATAGGATAGGATAGACGATAGGATAGGATAGGATAGAGGATAGGATAGGATAGGGGATATGATAGGATAGAGGATAGGATAGGATAGAGGATAGGATAGGATAGAGAATAGGATAGGATAGAGGATAGGATAGGATAAAGGATAGGATAGGATAGAGGATAGGATAGGATAGGATAGAGGATAGGATAGGATAGAGAATAGGATAGGATAGAGGATAGGATAGGATAGAGGATAGGATAGGATAGAGGATAGGATAGGATAGAGGATAGGATAGGATAGAGGATAGGATAGGATAGAGGATAGGATAGGATAGAGGATAGGATAGGATAGAGGATAGGATAGAATAGAGTATAGGATAGGATAGAGGATAGGATAGGATAGAGGATAGGATAGGATAGAGGATAGGATAGGATAGAGGATAGGATAGGATAGAGGATAGGATAGGATAGAGGATAGGATAGGATAGAGGATAGGATAGGATAGAGGATAGGATAGGATAGAGGATAGGATAGGATAGAGGATAGGATAGGATAGAGGATAGGATAGGTAATTGGATAGCATAGAGGGTAGGATAAGGTAGAGGATAGTATAGGATAGAGGATAGGATAGGATGGAGGATAGGATTGGATGGAGTATAGGATAGGATAGAGGATAGGATAGGATAGAGGATAGAGTAGGATAGAGGATAGGATAGGATAGAGGATAGGATAGAGGATAGGATAGAGGATAGGATAGGATAGAGGATAGGATAGGATAGAGGATAGGATAGGATAGAGGACAGGATAGGATAGAGGATAGGATAGAATAGAGGATAGGATAGGATAAAGGATAGTATAGGATAGAGGATAGGATAGAATAGAGGATAGGATAGGATAAAGGATAGGATAGGATAGAGGACAGGATAGGATAGGATAGACGATAGGATAGGATAGGATAGAGGATAGGATAGGATAGGGGATATGATAGGATAGAGGATAGGATAGGATAGAGGATAGGATAGGATAGAGGATAGGATAGGATAGAGGATAGGATAGGATAGAGGATAGGATAGGATAGAGGATAGGATAGGATAGAGGATAGGATAGGTAATTGGATAGCATAGAGGGTAGGATAAGGTAGAGGATAGTATAGGATAGAGGATAGGATAGGATGGAGGATAGGATTGGATGGAGTATAGGATAGGATAGAGGATAGGTTAGGATAGAGGATAGGATAGGATAAAGGATAGGATAGGATAGAGGATTGGATAGAGGATCGGATAGAAGATAGGATAGGATAGAGGATAGGATAGGATAGAGGATAGGATAGGATAGAGGATAGGTTAGGATAGAGGATAGGATAGGATAAAGGATAGGATAGGATAGAGGACAGGATAGGATAGAGGATAGGATAGAATAGAGGATAGGATAGGATAAAGGATAGTATAGGATAGAGGATAGGATAGAATAGAGGATAGGATAGGATAAAGGATAGGATAGGATAGAGGACAGGATAGGATAGGATAGACGATAGGATAGGATAGGATAGAGGATAGGATAGGATAGGGGATATGATAGGATAGAGGATAGGATAGGATAGAGGATAGGATAGGATAGAGAATAGGATAGGATAGAGGATAGGATAGGATAAAGGATAGGATAGGATAGAGGATAGGATAGGATAGGATAGAGGATAGGATAGGATAGAGAATAGGATAGGATAGAGGATAGGATAGGATAGAGGATAGGATAGGATAGAGGATAGGATAGGATAGAGGATAGGATAGGATAGAGGATAGGATAGGATAGAGGATAGGATAGGATAGAGGATAGGATAGGATAGAGGATAGGATAGAATAGAGTATAGGATAGGATAGAGGATAGGATAGGATAGAGGATAGGATAGGATAGAGGATAGGATAGGATAGAGGATAGGATAGGATAGAGGATAGGATAGGATAGAGGATAGGATAGGATAGAGGATAGGATAGGATAGAGGATAGGATAGGATAGAGGATAGGATAGGATAGAGGATAGGATAGGATAGAGGATAGGATAGGTAATTGGATAGCATAGAGGGTAGGATAAGGTAGAGGATAGTATAGGATAGAGGATAGGATAGGATGGAGGATAGGATTGGATGGAGTATAGGATAGGATAGAGGATAGGATAGGATAGAGGATAGAGTAGGATAGAGGATAGGATAGGATAGAGGATAGGATAGAGGATAGGATAGAGGATAGGATAGGATAGAGGATAGGATAGGATAGAGGATAGGATAGGATAGAGGATAGGATAGGATAGAGGATGGGATATTATAGAGGATAGGATATGATAGAGGATAGGATAGGATAGAGGATTGGATAGAGGATCGGATAGAAGATAGGATAGGATAGAGGATAGGATAGGATAGAGGATAGGATAGGATAGAGGATAGGTTAGGATAGAGGATAGGATAGGATAAAGGATAGGATAGGATAGAGGACAGGATAGGATAGAGGATAGGATAGAATAGAGGATAGGATAGGATAAAGGATAGTATAGGATAGAGGATAGGATAGAATAGAGGATAGGATAGGATAAAGGATAGGATAGGATAGAGGACAGGATAGGATAGGATAGACGATAGGATAGGATAGGATAGAGGATAGGATAGGATAGGGGATATGATAGGATAGAGGATAGGATAGGATAGAGGATAGGATAGGATAGAGAATAGGATAGGATAGAGGATAGGATAGGATAAAGGATAGGATAGGATAGAGGATAGGATAGGATAGGATAGAGGATAGGATAGGATAGAGAATAGGATAGGATAGAGGATAGGATAGGATAGAGGATAGGATAGGATAGAGGATAGGATAGGATAGAGGATAGGATAGGATAGAGGATAGGATAGGATAGAGGATAGGATAGGATAGAGGATAGGATAGGATAGAGGATAGGATAGAATAGAGTATAGGATAGGATAGAGGATAGGATAGGATAGAGGATAGGATAGGATAGAGGATAGGATAGGATAGAGGATAGGATAGGATAGAGGATAGGATAGGATAGAGGATAGGATAGGATAGAGGATAGGATAGGATAGAGGATAGGATAGGATAGAGGATAGGATAGGATAGAGGATAGGATAGGATAGAGGATAGGATAGGATAGAGGATAGGATAGGTAATTGGATAGCATAGAGGGTAGGATAAGGTAGAGGATAGTATAGGATAGAGGATAGGATAGGATGGAGGATAGGATTGGATGGAGTATAGGATAGGAAAGAGGATAGGATAGGATAGAGGATAGGATAGGATAGAGGATAGGATAGGATAGAGGATAGGATATGATAGAGGATAGGATAGGATAGAGGATCGGATAGAGGATAGGATAGGATAGAGGATAGGATTGGATAGAGGATCGGATAGAGGATAGGATAGGATAGAGGATAGGATAGGATAGAGGATAGTGTAGGATAGAGGATAGGATAGAATAGAGGATAGGATAGGATAGAGGACAGGATAGGATAGAGGATAGGTATGGATAGGGGATAGGATAGAGGATAGGATAGGATAGAGGATAGGATAGGATAGAGGAGAGGATAGATAATTGGATAGGATAGAGTATAGGATACGGTAGAGGATAGGATAGGATAGAGGATAGGATAGGATAGAGGATAGAGTAGGATAGAGGATAGGATAGGATAGAGGATAGGATAGGATAGAGGATAGGATAGGATAGAGGGTAGGATAGGATAGAGGATAGGATAGGATAGAGGATAGGATAGGAAAGAGGATAGTATAGGATAGAGGATAGGATAGAATAGAGGATAGGATAGGATAAAGGATAGGATAGGATAGAGGACAGAATAGGATAGGATAGACGATAGGACAGGATAGGATAGAGAATAGGATAGGATAGAGGATAGGATAGAGGATAGGATAGAGGATAGGATAGGATAGAGGATAGGATAGGATAGAGGATAGGATAGGATAGAGGATAGGATAGGATAGAGGATGGGATATTATAGAGGATAGGATATGATAGAGGATAGGATAGGATAGAGGATTGGATAGAGGATCGGATAGAAGATAGGATAGGATAGAGGATAGGATAGGATAGAGGATAGTATAGGATAGAGGATAGGATAGAATAGAGGATAGGATAGGATAAAGGATAGGATAGGATAGAGGACAGGATAGGATAGAGGATAGGATAGGATAGAGGATAGGATAGGATAGAGGATAGGATAGGATAGAGGATAGGATAGGATAGAGGATAGGTTAGGATAGAGGATAGGATAGGATAGAGGATAGGATAGGATAGAGGATAGGATAGGATAGAGGATAGGATAGGATAGAGGATAGGATAGGATAGAGGATAGGATAGGATAGAGGATAGGATAGGATAGAGGATAGGATAGGATAGAGGATAGGATAGGATAGAGGATAGGATAGGATAGAGGATAGGATAGGATAGAGGATAGGTTAGGATAGAGGATAGGATAGGATAGAGGATAGGATAGGATAGAGGATAGTATAGGATACAGGATAGGATAGAATAGAGGATAGGATAGGATAAAGGATAGGATAGGATAGAGGACAGAATAGGATAGGATAGACGATAGGACAGGATAGGATAGAGAATAGGATAGGATAGAGGATAGGATAGAGGATAGGATAGAGGATAGGATAGGAGAGAGGATAGGATAGGATAGAGGATAGGGTAGGATAGAGGATGGGATAGGATAGAGGATAGGATATGATAGAGGATAGGATAGGATAGAGGATTGGATAGAGGATCGGATAGAAGATAGGATAGGATAGAGGATAGGATAGGATAGAGGATAGTATAGGATAGTGGATAGGATAGAATAGAGGATAGGTTAGGATAAAGGATAGGATAGGATAGAGGACAGGATAGGATAGGATAGACGATAGGATAGGATAGGATAGAGGATAGGATAGGATAGAGGATAGGATAGGATAGAGGATAGGATAGGATAGAGGATAGGATAGGATAGAGGATAGTATAGGATAGAGGATAGGATAGACGATAGGACAGGATAGGATAGAGAATAGGATAGGATAGAGGATAGGATAGAGGATAGGATAGAGGATAGTATAGGATAGAGGATAGGATAGGATAGAGGATAGGATAGGATAGAGGATGGGATAGGATAGAGGATAGGATATGATAGAGGATAGGATAGGATAGAGGATTGGATAGAGGATCGGATAGAAGATAGGATAGGATAGAGGATAGGATAGGATAGAGGATAGTATAGGATAGAGGATAGGATAGAATAGAGGATAGGATAGGATAAAGGATAGGATAGGATAGAGGACAGGATAGGATAGGATAGACAATAGGATAGGATAGGATAGAGGATAGGATAGGATAGGGGATATGATAGGATAGAGGATAGGATAGGATAGAGGATAGGATAGGATAGAGAATAGGATAGGATAGAGGATAGGATAGGATAAAGGATAGGATAGGATAGAGGATAGGATAGGATAGGATAGAGGATAGGATAGGATAGAGAATAGGATAGGATAGAGGATAGGATAGGATAGAGGATAGGATAGGATAGAGGATGGGATAGGATAGAGGATAGGATAGGATAGAGGATAGGATAGGATAGAGGATAGGATAGGATAGAGGATAGGATAGGATAGAGGATAGGATAGAATAGAGTATAGGATAGGATAGAGGATAGGATAGGATAGAGGATAGGATAGGATAGAGGATAGGATAGGATAGAGGATAGGATAGGATAGAGGATAGGATAGGATAGAGGATAGGATAGGATAGAGGATAGGATAGGATAGAGGATAGGTTAGGATAGAGGATAGGATAGGACAGAGGATAGGATAGGATAGAGGATAGGATAGGATAGAGGATAGGATAGGATAGAGGATAGGATAGGATAGAGGATAGGATAGGATAGAGGATAGGATAGGATAGAGGATAGGATAGGATAGAGGATAGGATAGGATAGAGGATAGGATAGGATAGAGGATAGGATAGGATAGAGGATAGGATAGGATAGAGGATAGGTTAGGATAGAGGATAGGATAGGATAGAGGATAGGATAGGATAGAGGATAGTATAGGATACAGGATAGGATAGAATAGAGGATAGGATAGGAGAAAGGATAGGATAGGATAGAGGACAGAATAGGATAGGATAGACGATAGGACAGGATAGGATAGAGAATAGGATAGGATAGAGGATAGGATAGAGGATAGGATAGAGGATAGGATAGGAGAGAGAATAGGATAGGATAGAGGATAGGGTAGGATAGAGGATGGGATAGGATAGAGGATAGGATATGATAGAGGATAGGATAGAATAGAGGATAGGATAGGATAAAGGATAGGATAGGATAGAGGACAGGATAGGATAGGATAGACGATAGGATAGGATAGGATAGAGGATAGGATAGGATAGAGGATAGGATAGGATAGAGGATAGGATAGGATAGAGGATAGTATAGGATAGAGGATAGGATAAAATAGAGGATAGGATACGATAAATGATAGGATAGGATAGAGGATAGGATAGGATAGGATAGAGGATAGGATAGGATAGAGGATAGGATAGGATAGAGAATAGGATAGGATAGGATAGAGAATAGGATAGGATAGAGGATAGGATAGGATAGAGGATAGGATAGGATAGAGGATAGGATAGGATAGAGGATAGTATAGGATAGAGGATAGGATAGAATAGAGGATAGGATACGATAAAGGATAGGATAGGATAGAGGATAGGATAGGATAGGATAGAGGATAGGATAGGATAGGATAGAGGATAGGATAGGATAGAGAATAGGATAGGATAGAGGATAGGATAGGATAGAGGATAGGATAGGATAGAGGATAGGATAGGATAGAGGATAGGATAGGATAGTGGATATAATAGGATTGAGGAAAGGATAGGATAGAGGATAGGATAGGATAGAGGATAGGATAGGAAAGAGGATAGGATACGATAGAGGATAGGATAGGATAGAGGATAGGATAGGATAGAGGATAGGATAGGATAGAGGATAGGGTAGGATAGAGGATAGGATAGGATAGAGGATAGGATAGGATAGAGGATAGGATAGGATAGAGGATAGGATAGGATAGAGGATAGGATAGGATAGAGGATAGGATAGGATAGAGGACATAATGGGATTGAGGAAAGGATAGGATAGAGGATAGGATAGGATAGAGGATAGGATAGGAAAGAGGATAGGATAGGATAGAGGATAGGATAGGATAGAGGATAGGATAGGATAGAGGATAGGATGGGATAGAGGATAGGATAGGATAGAGGATAGGATAGGATAGAGGATAGTATAGGATAGAGGATAGGATAGGATAGAGGATAGGATAGGATAGGATAGGATAGAGGATAGGATAGGATAGAGGATAGGATAGAGGATAGGATAGGTAATTGGATAGGATAGAGTATAGGATAAGGTAGAGGATAGGATAGGATAGAGGATATAATAGGATATGGGATAGTATAGGATACAGGATAGGATAGGATAGAGGATAGGATAGGATAAAGGATAGGATAGAATAGAGGATAGGATAGGATAAAGGATTGGATAGAGGATCGGATAGGATAGAGGATCGGATAGAGGATCGGATAGAGGATAGGATAGGATAGAGGATAGGATAGGATAGAGGATAGGATAGGATAGAGGATAGGATAGGATAGAGGATAGGATAGGATAGAGGATAGGATAGGTAATTGGATAGCATAGAGGGTAGGATAAGGTAGAGGATAGTATAGGATAGAGGATAGGATAGGATGGAGGATAGGATTGGATGGAGTATAGGATAGGAAAGAGGATAGGATAGGATAGAGGATAGGATAGGATAGAGGATAGGATAGGATAGAGGATAGGATATGATAGAGGATAGGATAGGATAGAGGATAGGATAGGATAAAGGATAGGATAGGATAGAGGACAGGATAGGATAGGATAGACGATAGGATAGGATAGGATAGAGGATAGGATAGGATAGGGGATAGGATAGGATAGAGGATAGGATAGGATAGAGGATAGGATAGGATAGAGAATAGGATAGGATAGAGGATAGGATAGGATAAAGGATAGGATAGGATAGAGGATAGGATAGGATAGGATAGAGGATAGGATAGGATAGAGAATAGGATAGGATAGAGGATAGGATAGGATAGAGGATAGGATAGGATAGAGGATAGGATAGGATAGAGGATAGGATAGGATAGAGGATAGGATAGGATAGAGGATAGAATAGAGTATAGGATAGGATAGAGGATAGGATAGGATAGAGGATAGGATAGGATAGAGGATAGGATAGAATAGAGTATAGGATAGGATAGAGGATAGGATAGGATAGAGGATAGGATAGGATAGAGGATAGGATAGGATAGGATAGAGGATAGGATAGGATAGAGGATAGGATAGGATAGAGGATAGGATAGGATAGAGGATAGGATAGGATAGAGGATAGGTTAGGATAGAGGATAGGATAGGATAGAGGATAGGATAGGATAGAGGATAGGATAGGATAGAGGATAGGATAGGATAGAGGATAGGATAGGATAGAGGATAGGATAGGATAGAGGATAGGATAGGATAGAGGATAGGATAGGATAGAGGATAGGATAGGATAGAGGATAGGATAGGATAGAGGAGAGGATAGGATAGAGGATAGTATAGGATAGAGGATAGGATAGAATAGAGGATAGGATAGGATAAAGGATAGGATAGGATAGAGGACAGAATAGGATAGGATAGACGATAGGACAGGATAGGATAGAGAATAGGATAGGATAGAGGATAGGATAGAGGATAGGATAGAGGATAGGATAGAGGATAGGATAGGAGAGAGGATAGGATAGGATAGAGGATAGGGTAGGATAGAGGATGGGATAGGATAGAGGATAGGATATGATAGAGGATAGGATAGGATAGAGGATTGGATAGAGGATCGGATAGAAGATAGGATAGGATAGAGGATAGGATAGGATAGAGGATAGGATAGGATAAAGGATAGGATAGGATAGAGGACAGGATAGGATAGGATAGACGATAGGATAGGATAGGATAGAGGATAGGATAGGATAGGGGATAGGATAGGATAGAGGATAGGATAGGATAGAGGATAGGATAGGATAGCGAATAGGATAGGATAGAGGATAGGATAGGATAAAGGATAGGATAGGATAGAGGATAGGATAGGATAGGATAGAGGATAGGATAGGATAGAGAATAGGATAGGATAGAGGATAGGATAGGATAGAGGATAGGATAGGATAGAGGATAGGATAGGATAGAGGATAGGATAGGATAGAGGATAGGATAGGATAGAGGATAGGATAGGATAGAGGATAGGATAGAGGATAGGATAGGATAGAGGATAGGATAGGATAGAGGATAGGATAGAATAGAGTATAGGATAGGATAGAGGATAGGATAGGATAGAGGATAGGATAGGAAAGAGGATAGGATAGGATAGAGGATAGGATAGGATAGAGGATAGGATAGGATAGAGGATAGGATAGGATAGAGGATAGGATAGGATAGAGGATAGTATAGGATAGAGGATAGGATAGAATAGAGGATAGGATAGGATAAAGGATAGGATAGGATAGAGGATAGGATAGGATAGAGGATAGGATAGGATAGAGGATAGGATAGGAAAGAGGATAGGATAGGATAGAGGATAGGATAGGATAGAGGATAGGATAGGATAGAGGATAGGATAGGATAGAGGATTTAATAGGATTGAGGAAAGGATAGGATAGAGGATAGGATAGGATAGAGGATAGGATAGGAAAGAGGATAGGATAGGATAGAGGATAGGATAGGATAGAGGATAGGATAGGATAGAGGATAGGATAGGATAGAGGATAGGATGGGATAGAGGATAGGATAGGATAGAGGATAGGATAGGATAGAGGATAGTATAGGATAGAGGATAGGATAGGATAGAGGATAGGATAGGATAGGATAGGATAGAGGATAGGATAGGATAGAGGATAGGATAGAGGATAGGATAGGTAATTGGATAGGATAGAGTATAGGATAAGGTAGAGGATAGGATAGGATAGAGGATATAATAGGATATGGGATAGTATAGGATACAGGATAGGATAGGATAGAGGATAGGATAGGATAAAGGATAGGATAGAATAGAGGATAGGATAGGATAAAGGATTGGATAGGATAGAGGATAGGATAGGATAGAATAGGATAGAGGATAGGATAGAGGATAGGATGGAGGATAGGATAGGATAGAGGATCGGATAGAGGATCGGATAGAGGATAGGATAGGATAGAGGATAGCATAGGATAGAGGAAACGATAGGATAGAGGATAGGATAGGTAATTGGATAGCATAGAGGGTAGGATAAGGTAGAGGATAGTATAGGATAGAGGATAGGATAGGATGGAGGATAGGATAGGGTAGAGGATAGAATTGGATAGAGGATAGTATAGAGGATAGGATAGGATAGAGGATAGGATAGGATAGAGGATAGGATAGGATAGAGGATAGGATAGGATAGAGGATAGGATAGAGGATAGGATAGGATAGAGGATAGGATAGGATAGAGGATAGGATAGGATAGAGGATAGGATAGGATAGAGCATAGGATAGGATAGAGGATAGGGTAGGATAGAGGATAGGATAGGATAGAGGATAGGATAGGATAGAGGATAGGATAGGATAGAGGATAGGATAGGATAGAGGATAGGATAGGATAGGATACAGGATTGGATAGAGGATCGGATAGAAGATAGGATAGGATAGAGGATAGGATAGGATAGAGGATAGTATAGGATAGAGGATAGGATAGGATAGAGGATAGGATAGGATAGAGGATAGGATAGAGGATAGGATAGGATAGAGGATAGGATAGGATAGAGGATAGGATAGGATAGAGGATAGGATAGGATAGAGGATAGGATAGGTAATTGGATAGGATAGAGTGTAGGATAAGGTAGAGGATAGGATAGGATAGAGGATATAATAGGATAGAGGATAGGATTGGATGGAGGATAGGATACGAAAGAGGATAGGATAGGATAGTGGATAGGATAGGATAGAGGATAGGATATGATAGAGGATAGGATAGGATAGAGGATCGGATAGAGGATAGGATAGGATAGAGGATAGGATTGGATAGAGGATCGGATAGAGGATAGGATAGGATAGAGGATAGGATAGGATAGAGGATAGTGTAGCATAGAGGATAGGATAGAATAGAGGATAGGATAGGATAGAGGACAGGACAGGATAGAGGATAGGTATGTATAGAGGATAGGATAGAGGATAGGATAGGATAGAGGATAGGATAGGATAGAGGAGAGGATAGATAATTGGATAGGATAGAGTATAGGATAAGGTAGAGGATAGGATAGGATAGAGGATAGGATAGGATAGAGGATAGAGTAGGATAGAGGATAGGATAGGATAGAGGATAGGATTGGATAGAGGATCGGATAGAGGATAGGATAGGATAGAGGATAGGATAGGATAGAGGATAGGATAGGATAGAGGATAGGATAGGATAGAGGATAGGATAGGATAGAGGATAGGATAGGATAGAGGATAGGATAGGATAGAGGATAGGATAGGATAGAGGATAGGATAGGATAGAGGATAGAGTATAGGATAGGATAGAGGATAGGATAGGATAGAGAATAGGATAGGATAGAGGATAGAATAGGATAGAGGATAGGATAGGATAGAGGATAGGGTAGGATAGAGGATAGGATAGGATAGATGATAGGATAGGATAGAGGATAGAGGATAGGATAGGATAGAGGATAGAGGATAGGATAGGATAGAGGATAGAGGATAGGATAGGATAGAGGATAGGATAGGATAGAGGATAGGATAGGATAGAGGATAGGATAGGATAGAGGATAGGATAGGATAGAGGATAGGATAGGATAGAGGATAGGATAGGATAGAGGATAGGATAGGATAGAGGATAGGATAGGATAGAGGATAGGATAGGATAAAGGATAGGATAGGATAGAGGATAGGATAGGATAGAGGATAGGATAGGATAGAGGATAGGATAGGATAGAGGATAGGATAGGATAGAGGATAGGATAGGATAGAGGATAGGATAGGATAGAGGATAGGATAGGATAGAGGATAGGATAGGATAGAGGATAGGATAGGATAGAGGATAGGATAGGATAGAGGATAGGATAGGATAGAGGATAGGATAGGATAGAGGATAGGATAGGATAGAGGATAGGATAGGATAGAGGATATAATAGGATAGAGGATAGGATTGGATGGAGGATAGTATAGGATAGAGGATAGGATAGAATAGAGGATAGGATAGGATAAAGGATAGGATAGGATAGAGGACAAGATAGGATAGGATAGACGATAGGATAGGATAGGATAGAGGATAGGATAGAAGATAGGATACGATAGAGGATAGGATAGGATAGAGGATAGGATAGGATAGAGGATAGGATAGGATAGAGGATAGGATAGGATAGAGGATAGGATAGGATAGGATAGAGGATAGGATAGGATAGAGGATAGTATAGGATAGAGGATAGGATAGAATAGAGGATAGGATAGGATAAATGATAGGATAGGATAGAGGATAGGATAGGATAGAGGATAGGATAGGATAGGATAGAGGATAGGATAGGATAGAGAATAGGATAGGATAGAGGATAGGATAAAATAGAGGATAGGATGGGATAGAGGATAGGATAGGATAGAGGATAGGATAGGATAGAGGATAGTATAGGATAGAGGATAGGATAGGATAAAGGATTGGATAGGATAGAGGATAGGATAGGATAGAATAGGATAGAGGATAGGATAGAGGATAGGATGGAGGATAGGATAGGATAGAGGATCGGATAGAGGATCGGATAGAGGATAGGATAGGATAGAGGATAGGATAGGATAGAGGAAACGATAGGATAGAGGATAGGATAGGTAATTGGATAGCATAGAGGGTAGGATAAGGTAGAGGATAGTATAGGATAGAGGATAGGATAGGATGGAGGATAGGATAGGGTAGAGGATAGAATTGGATAGAGGATAGTATAGAGGATAGGATAGGATAGAGGATAGGATAGGATAGAGGATAGGATAGGTTAGAGGATAGGATAGGATAGAGGATAGGATAGGATAGAGGATAGGATAGGATAGAGGATAGGATAGGATAGAGGATAGGATAGGATAGAGGATAGGATAGGGTAGGATAGAGGATAGGATAGGATAGGATAGAGGATAGTATAGGATAGAGGATAGGATAGGATAGAGGATAGGATAGGATAGGATAGAGGATAGGATAGGATAGAGGATAGGATAGGATAGAGGATAGGATAGGATTGAGGATAGGATAGGATACAGGATAGGATAGGATAGAGGATAGGATAGGATAGAGGATAGGATAGGATAGAGGATAGGATAGAGGATAGGATAGAGGATAGGATAGGAAAGAGGGTAGGATAGGATAGGATACAGGATAGGATAGGATAGAGGATAGGATAGGATAGAGGATAGGATAGGATAGAGGATAGGATAGGATAGAGGATAGGATAGGATAGGATAGAGGATAGGATAGGACAGAGGATAGGAAAGGATAGAGGATAGGATGGGATAGAGGATAGGATAGGATAGAGGATAGGATAGAGGATAGGATAGGATAGAGGATAGGATAGGATAGAGGATAGTATAGGATAGTGGATAGGATAGAATAGAGGATAAGATAGTATAAAGGATAGGATAGCATAGAGCATAGGATAGGATAGAGGATAGGATAGGATAGAGGAAACGATAGGATAGAGGATAGGATAGGATAGAGGATAGGATGGGATAGAGGATAGGATTGGATAGAGGATAGGATAGAGGATAGGATAGAGGATAGGATAGAGGATCGGATAGAGGATAGGATAGGATAGAGGATAGGATAGGATAGAGGATAGGATAGAGTGTAGGATAAGGTAGAGGATAGGATAGGATAGAGGATATAATAGGATAGAGGATAGGATTGGGTGGAGGATAGGATAGGATAGAGGATAGGATAGGATAGAGGATAGGATAGGATAGGATAGAGGATAGGATAGGATAGGATAGAGGATAGTATAGGATAGAGGATAGGATAGGATAGAGGATAGGATAGGATAGGATAGAGGATAGGATAGGATAGAGGATAGGATAGGATAGAGGATAGGATAGGATTGAGGATAGGATAGGATACAGGATAGGATAGGATAGAGGATAGGATAGGATAGAGGATAGGATAGGATAGAGGATAGGATAGAGGATAGGATAGAGGATAGGATAGGAAAGAGGGTAGGATAGGATAGGATACAGGATAGGATAGGATAGAGGATAGGATAGGATAGAGGATAGGATAGGATAGAGGATAGGATAGGATAGAGGATAGGATAGGATAGGATAGAGGATAGGATAGGACAGAGGATAGGAAAGGATAGAGGATAGGATGGGATAGAGGATAGGATAGGATAGAGGATAGGATAGAGGATAGGATAGGATAGAGGATAGGATAGGATAGAGGATAGTATAGGATAGTGGATAGGATAGAATAGAGGATAAGATAGTATAAAGGATAGGATAGCATAGAGCATAGGATAGGATAGAGGATAGGATAGGATAGAGGAAACGATAGGATAGAGGATAGGATAGGATAGAGGATAGGATGGGATAGAGGATAGGATTGGATAGAGGATAGGATAGAGGATAGGATAGAGGATAGGATAGAGGATCGGATAGAGGATAGGATAGGATAGAGGATAGGATAGGATAGAGGATAGGATAGAGTGTAGGATAAGGTAGAGGATAGGATAGGATAGAGGATATAATAGGATAGAGGATAGGATTGGGTGGAGGATAGGATAGGAAAGAGGATAGGATAGGATAGAGGATAGGATAGAATAGAGGATAGGATATTATAGAGGATAGGATATGATAGAGGATAGGATAGGATAGAGGATCGGATAGAGGATAGGATAGGATAGAGGATAGGATTGGATAGAGGATAGGATAGGATAGAGGATAGGATAGGATAGAGGATAGGATAGGTAATTGGATAGGTTTGAGTATAGGATAATGTAAAGGATAGGATAGGATAGAGGATAGGATAGGATAGAGGATAGGATAGGATAGAGGATAGGATAGGATAGAGGATAGGATAGGATAGAGGATAGGATAGGATAGAGGATAGGATAGGATAGAAGATAGGATAGGATAGAGGATAGGATAGGATAGAGGATAGAGGATAGGATAGGATAGAGGATAGGATAGGATAGACAATAGGATAGGATAGAGGATAGGATAGGATAGAGGATAGGATAGGATAGAGGATAGGATAGGATAGAGGATAGGATAGGATAGAGGATAGAGGATAGGATAGGATAGAGGATAGGATAGGATAGGATAGAGGATAGGATAGGATAGAGGATAGGATAGGATAGAGGATAGGATAGGATAGAGGATAGGATAGGATAGAGGATAGGATAGGATAGAGGATAGGATAGGATAGAGGATAGGATAGGGTAGAGGATAGGATAGGATAGAGGATAGGATAGGATAGAGGATAGAGGATAGGATAGGATAGAGGATAGGATAGGATAGGATAGAGGATAGGATAGGATAGAGGATAGGATAGGATAGAGGATAGGATAGGATAGAGGATAGGATAGGATAGAGGATAGGATAGGAGTGAGGATAGGATAGGATAGAGGATAGGATAGGATAGAGGATAGGATAGGATAGAGGATAGGATAATATAGAGGATAGGATAGGATAGAATTTAGGATAGGGTAGAGGATAGGACAGGATAGAGGATAGGATAGGATAGAGGGTAGGATAGGATAGAGGATAGGATAGGATAGAGGATAGGATAGGATAGAGGATAGGATAGGATAGAGGATAGGATAGGATAGAGGATAGGATAGGATAGAGGATAGGATAGGATAGAGGAGAGGATAGGATAGAGGATACAATATAATTGAGGAAAGGATAGGATAGAGGATAGGATAGGATAGAGGATAGGATAGGAAAGAGGATAGGATAGGATAGAGGATAGGATAGGATAGAGGATAGGATATGATAGAGGATAGGATAGAGGATAGAGGCTAGGATAGGATAGAGGATAGGATAGGATAGAGGATAGGATAGGATAGAGGATAGGATAGGATAGAGGATAGGATAGGATAGAGGATAGGATAGGATAGAGGATAGGATAGGATAGAGGATACAATAGGATAGAGGATAGGATAGGATAGAGGATAGGATAGGATAGAGGATACAATAGGATTGAGGAAAGGATAGGATAGAGGATAGGATAGGATAGAGGATAGGATAGGAAAGAGGATAGGATAGGATAGAGGATAGGATAGAGGATAGGATAGGATAGAGGATAGGATAGGATAGAGGATAGGATAGGATACAGTATAGGATATGATAGAGGATAGGATAGGATAGAGGCTAGGATATGATGGATGATAGGATAGGATAGGATAGAGGATAGAGGATAGGATAGGATAGAGGATAGGATAGGATAGAGGATAGGATAGGATAGAGGATAGGATAGAATAGAGGATAGGATAGGATAGAGGATAGGATAGGATAGAGGATAGGATAGGATAGAGGATAGGATAGGATAGAGGATAGGATAGGATAGAGGATAGGATAGGATAGAGGATAGGATAGGATAGAGGATAGGATAGGATAGGATAGAGGATAGGATAGGATAGGATAGAGGATAGGATAGGATAGGATAGAGGATTGGATAGAGGATCGGATAGAAGATAGGATAGGATAGAGGATAGCATAGGATAGAGGATAGTATAGGATAGAGGATAGGATAGAATAGAGGATAGGATAGGATAAAGGATAGGATAGGATAGAGGATAGGATAGGATAGAGGATAGGATAGGATAGAGGATAGGATAGGATAGAGGATAGGATAGGATAGAGGATAGGATAGGATAGAGGATAGGAAAGGATAAAGGATAGGATAGGATAGAGGATAGGATAGAATAGAGTATAGGATAGGATAGAGGATAGGATAGGATAGAGGATAGGTTAGGATAGAGGATAGGATAGGATAGAGGATAGGATAGGATAGAGGATAGGATAGGATAGAGGATTGGATAGGATAGAGGATAGGATAGGATAGAGGATAGGATAGGATAGAGGATAGGATAGGATAGAGGATAGGATAGGATAGAGGATAGGATAGGATGGAGGATAGGATAGGGTAGAGGATAGAATTGGATAGAGGATAGTATAGAGGATAGGATAGGATAGAGGATAGGATAGAGGATAGGATAGGATAGAGGATAGGATAGGATAGAGGATAGGATAGGATAGAGGATAGGATAGGATAGAGGATAGGATAGGATAGAGGATAGGATAGGATAGAGGATAGGATAGGATAGAGGATAGGATAGGATAGAGGATAGGATAGGATAGAGGATAGGATAGGATAGAGGATAGGTTAGGATAGAGGATAGGATAGGATAGAGGATAGGATAAGATAGAGGATAGGATAGGATAGGATAGAGTATTGGATAGAGGATCGGATAGAAGATAGGATGGAGGATAGGATAGAGGATAGGATAGGAGTGAGGATAGGATAGGATAGAGGATAGGATAGGATAGAGGATAGGATAGGATAGAGGATAGGATAGGATAGAGGATAGGATAGGATAGAGGATAGGATAGGATAGAGGATAGGATAGGATAGAGGATAGGATAGGATAGAGGATAGGATAGGATAGAGGATAGGATAGGATAGAGGATAGGATAGGATAGAGGATAGGATAGGATAGAGGATAGAGGATAGGATAGGATAGGATAGAGGATAGGATAGGATAGAGGATAGGATAGGATAGAGGATAGGATAGGATAGAGGATAGGATAGGGTAGAGGATAGGATAGGATAGAGGATAGGATAGAGGATAGGATAGAGGATAGGATAGAGGATAGGATAGAGGATAGGATAGGATAGAGGATAGGATAGAGGATAGGATAGGATAGAGGATAGGATTGGATAGAGGATAGTATAGAGGATAGGATAGAGGATAGGATGGAGGATAGGATAGAGGATAGGATAGGATAGAGGATAGGATAGGATAGAGGATAGGATAATATAGAGGATAGGATAGGATAGAGGTTAGGATAGGGTAGAGGATAGGACAGGATAGAGGATAGGATAGGATAGAGGGTAGGATAGGATAGAGGATAGGATAGGATAGAGGATAGGATAGGATAGAGGATAGGATAGGATAGAGGATAGGATAGGATAGAGGATAGGATAGGATAGAGGATAGGATAGAGGATAGAGGATAGGATAGGATAGAGGATAGGATAGGATAGAGGATAGGATAGGATAGAGGATACAATATAATTGAGGAAAGGATAGGATAGAGGATAGGATAGGATAGAGGATAGGATAGGAAAGAGGATAGGATAGGATAGAGGTTAGGATAGGATAGAGGATAGGATATGATAGAGGATAGGATAGAGGATAGAGGCTAGGATATGATGGATGATAGGATAGGATAGAGGATAGGATAGGATAGAGGATAGGATAGGATAGAGGATAGGATAGGATAGAGGATACAATAGGATTGAGGAAAGGATAGGATAGAGGATAGGATAGGATAGAGGATAGGATAGGAAAGAGGATAGGATAGGATAGAGGATAGGATAGGATAGAGGATAGGATAGGTAATTGGATAGGATAGAGTATAGGATAAGGTAGAGGATAGGATAGGATAGAGGATATAATAGGATAGAGGATAGGATAGGATAGAGGATAGGATAGGAAAGAGGATAGGATAGGATAGAGGATAGGATAGAGGATAGGATAGGATAGAGGATAGGATAGGATAGAGGATAGGATAGGATAGAGGATAGGATATGATAGAGGATAGGATAGGATAGAGGCTAGGATATGATGGATGATAGGATAGGATAGAGGATAGGATAGGATAGAGGATAGGATAGGATAGAGGGTAGGATAGGATAGAGGATAGGATAGGATAGAGGATAGGATAGGATAGAGGATAGGATAGGATAGAGGATACAATAGGATTGAGGAAAGGATAGGATAGAGGATAGGATAGGATAGAGGATAGGATAGGAAAGAGGATAGGATAGGAATGAGGATAGGATAGGATAGAGGATAGGATATGATAGAGGATAGGATAGGATAGAGGCTAGGATATGATAGAGGATAGGATAGGATAGAGAATAGGATATGATAGAGGCTAGGATAGGATAGAGGATAGGACAGGATAGAGGATAGGATAGGATAGAGGGTAGGATAGGATAGAGGATAGGATAGGATAGGATAGAGGATAGGATAGGATAGAGGATAGGATAGGATAGAGGATAGGATATGATAGAGGATAGGATAGGATAGAGGCTAGGATATGATAGAGGATAGGATAGGATAGAGGATAGGATAGGATAGAGGATAGGATAGGATAGAGGATACAATAGGATTGAGGAAAGGATAGGATAGAGGATAGGATAGGAAAGAGCATAGGATAGGATAGAGGATAGGATAGGATAGAGGATAGGATATGATAGAGGATAGGATAGGATAGAGGCTAGGATATGATAGAGGATAGGATAGGATAGAGGATAGGATAGGATAGAGGATAGGATAGGATAGAGGATACAATAGGATTGAGGAAAGGATAGGATAGAGGATAGGATAGGATAGAGGATAGGATAGGAAAGAGGATAGGATAGGATAGAGGATAGGATAGGATAGAGGATACAATATAATTGAGGAAAGGATAGGATAGAGGATAGGATAGGATAGAGGATAGGATAGGAAAGAGGATAGGATAGGATAGAGGATAGGATAGGATAGAGGATAGGATATGATAGAGGATAGGATAGGATAGAGGATAGGATATGATGGATGATAGGATAGGAGAGATGATAGGATAGGATAGAGGATAGGATAGGATAGAGGATAGGATAGGATAGAGGATAGGATAGGATAGAGGATACAATAGGATTGAGGAAAGGATAGGATAGGATAGAGGATAGGATAGGAAAGAGGATAGGATAGGATAGAGGATAGGATAGGATAGAGGATAGGATAGGTAATTGGATAGCATAGAGGGTAGGATAAGGTAGAGGATAGTATAGGATAGAGGATAGGATAGGATAGAGGATAGGATAGGGTAGAGGATAGAATTGGATAGAGGAGAGGATAGAGGATAGGATAGAGGATAGGATAGGATAGAGGATAGGATAGGATAGAGGATAGGATAGGATAGAGGATATAATAGGATTGAGGAAAGGCTAGGATAGAGGATAGGATAGGATAGAGGATAGGATAGGAAAGAGGATAGGATAGGATAGAGGATAGGATAGGATAGAGGATAGAGGATAGGATAGGATAGAGGATAGGATAGGATAGAGGATAGGATAGGATAGAGGATAGGATAGGATAGAGGATAGGATAGGATAGAGGATAGGATAGGATAGAGGATAGGATAGGATAGAGGATAGGATAGGATAGAGGATAGTATAGAGGATAGGATAGGATAGGATAGATTATAGGATAGGATAGAGGATAGGATAGGATAGAGGATAGGATATGATAGAGGATAGGATAGGATAGAGGCTAGGATATGATAGAGGATAGGATAGGATAGAGGATAGGATAGGATAGAGGATAGGATAGGATAGAGGATACAATAGGATTGAGGAAATGATAGGATAGAGGATAGGATAGGATAGAGGATAGGATAGGAAAGAGGATAGGATAGGATAGAGGATAGGATAGGATAGAGGATAGGATAGGATATGATAGAGGATAGGATAGGATAGAGGCTAGGATAGGATAGAGGATAGGATAGGATAGAGGATAGGATAGGATAGAGGATACAATAGGATTAAGGAAAGGATAGGATAGAGGATAGGATAGGATAGAGGATACGATAGGATAGAGGATAGGATAGGATTGAGGATAGGATAGGATAGAGGATAGGATAGGATAGAGGATAGGATAGGATAGAGGATAGTATAGGATAGAGGATAGGATAGAATAGAGGATAGGATATGATAGAGGATAGGATAGAGGATAGGATAGGATAGAGGATAGGATAGGATAGAGGATACAATAGGATTGAGGAAATGATAGGATAGAGGATAGGATAGGATAGAGGATAGGATAGGAAAGAGGATAGGATAGGATAGAGGATAGGATAGGATAGAGGATAGGATAGGATATGATAGAGGATAGGATAGGATAGAGGCTAGGATATGATAGAGGATAGGATAGGATAGAGGATAGGATAGGATAGAGGATAGGATAGGATAGAGGATACAATAGGATTGAGGAAATGATAGGATAGAGGATAGGATAGGATAGAGGATAGGATAGGAAAGAGGATAGGATAGGATAGAGGATAGGATAGGATAGAGGATAGGATAGGATATGATAGAGGATAGGATAGGATAGAGGCTAGTATAGGATAGAGGATAGGATAGAATAGAGGATAGGATAGGATAAAGGATAGGATAGGATAGAGGATAGGATAGGATAGAGGATAGGATAGGATAGGATAGAGGATAGGATAGGATAGAGAATAGGATAGGATAGAGGATAGGATAGGATAGGATAGAGGATAGGATAGGATAGAGGATAGGCTAGGATAGAGGATATTAGGATCGAGGAAAGGATAGGATAGAGGATAGGATAGGATAGAGGATAGGATAGGAAAGAGGATAGGATAGGATAGAGGATAGGAAAGGATAGAGGAAACGATAGGATAGAGGATAGGATAGGTAATTGGATAGCATAGAGGGTAGGATAAGGTAGAGGATAGTATAGGATAGAGGATAGGATAGGATGGAGGATAGGATAGGGTAGAGGATAGAATTGGATAGAGGATAGTATAGAGGATAGGATAGGATAGAGGATAGGATAGGATAGAGGATAGGATAGGATAGAGGATAGGATAGGATAGAGGATAGGATAGAGGATAGGATAGGATAGAGGATAGGATAGGATAGAGGACAGGATAGGATAGAGGATAGGATAGGATAGAGGATAGGATAGGATAGAGGATAGGATAGGATAGAGGATAGGATAGGATAGAGGATAGGATAGGATAGAGGATAGGATAGGATAGAGGATAGGATAGGATAGAGGATAGGATAGGATAGAGGATAGGATATAATAGAGGATAGGAAAGGATAGAGGATAGGATAGGATAGAGGATAGGATAGGATAGAGGATAGGATAGGATAGAGGATAGGATAGGATAGAGGATAGGATAGGATAGAGGATAGGATAGGATAGAGGATAGGATAGGATAGAGGATAGGATAGGATAGAGGTTAGGATAGGATAGAGGATAGGATAGGATAGAGGATAGGATAGGATAGAGGATAGGATAGGATAGAGGATAGGATAGGATAGAGGATAGGATAGAGGATAGGATAGGATAGAGGATAGGATAGAGGATAGGATAGGAAGGAGGATAGGATAGAGGATAGGATAGAGGATAGGATGGAGGATAGGATAGGATAGAGGATCGGATAGAGGATAGGATAGGATAGAGGATAGGATAGAGGATAGGATAGGACAGAGGATAGGATAGGATAGAGGATAGGATAGGATAGAGGATAGGATAGGATAGAGGATAGGATAGGATAGAGGATAGGATAGGAAAGAGGATAGGATAGGATAGAGGATAGGATAGGATAGAGGATAGAGGATAGGATAGGATAGAGGATAGGATAGGATAGAGGATAGGATAGGATAGAGGATAGGATAGGATAGAGGATAGGATAGGATAGAGGATAGGATAGGATAGAGGATAGGATAGGATAGAGGATAGGATAGGATAGAGGATAGGATAGAGGATAGTATAGGATAGGATAGAGGATAGGATAGGATAGAGGATAGGATAGGATAGAGGATAGGATAGGATAGAGGATAGGATAGGATAGAGGATAGGATAGGATAGAGGAAACGATAGGATAGAGGATAGGATAGGTAATTGGATAGCATAGAGGGTAGGATAAGGTAGAGGATAGTATAGGATAGAGGATAGGATAGGATAGAGGATAGGATAGGGTAGAGGATAGAATTGGATAGAGGATAGTATAGAGGATAGGATAGAGGATAGGATAGGATAGGATAGAGGATAGGATAGGATAGAGGATAGGATAGGATAGAGGATAGGATAGGATAGAGGATAGGATAGGATAGAGGATAGGATAGGATAGAGGATAGGATAGGATAGAGGATAGGATAGGATAGAGGATAGGATAGGATAGAGGATACAATAGGATTGAGGAAATGATAGGATAGAGGATAGGATAGGATAGAGGATAGAGGATAGGATAGGTTAGAGGATAGGATAGGATAGAGGATAGGATAGGATAGAGGATAGGATAGGATAGAGGATAGGATAGGATAGAGGATAGGATAGGATAGAGGATAGGATAGGATAGAGGATAGGATAGGAGTGAGGATAGGATAGGATAGAGGATAGGATAGGATAGAGGATAGGATAGGATAGAGGATAGGATAGGATAGAGGATAGGATAGGATAGAGGATAGGATAGGATAGAGGATAGGATAGGATAGAGGATAGGATAGGATAGAGGATATAATAGGATTGAGGAAAGGATAGGATAGAGGATAGGATAGGATAGAGGATAGGATAGGAAAGAGGATAGGATAGGATAGAGGATAGGATAGGATAGAGGATAGAGGATAGCATAGGATAGAGGATAGGATAGGATAGAGGATAGGATAGGATAGAGGATAGGATAGGATAGAGGATAGGATAGGATAGAGGATAGGATAGGATAGGATAGAGGATAGGATAGGATAGAGGATAGGATATAATAGAGGATAGGATAGGATAGAGGATAGGATAGGATAGAGGATAGGATAGAGGATAGGATAGGATAGAGGATAGGATAGGATAGAGGATAGGATAGAGGATAGGATAGAGGATAGGATAGGATAGAGGATAGGATGGAGGATAGGATAGAGGATAGGATAGGAGTGAGGATAGGATAGGATAGAGGATAGGATAGGATAGAGGATAGGATAGGATAGAGGATAGGATATGATAGAGGATAGGATAGGATAGAGGATAGGATAGGATAGAGGATAGGATAGGATAGAGGATACAATAGGATTGAGGAAAGGATAGGATAGAGGATAGGATAGGATAGAGGATAGGATTGGAAAGAGGATAGGATAGGATATAGGATAGGATAGGATAGAGGATAGGATAGGATAGAGGATAGGATATGATAGAGGATAGGATAGGATAGAGGCTAGGATATGATAGATGATAGGATAGGATAGAGGATAGGATAGGATAGAGGATAGGATAGGATAGAGGATACAATAGGATTGAGGAAAGGATAGGATAGAGGATAGGATAGGATAGAGGATAGGATAGGAAAGAGGATAGGATAGGATAGCGGATAGGATAGGATAGAGGATAGGATAGGTAATTGGATAGCATAGAGGGTAGGATAAGGTAGAGGATAGTATTTGATAGAGGATAGGATAGGATAGAGGATAGGATAGGGTAGAGGATAGAATTGGATAGAGGATAGGATAGAGGATAGGATAGAGGATAGGATATGATAGAGGATAGGATAGGATAGAGGATAGGATAGGATAGAGGATAGGATAGGATAGAGGATACAATAGGATTGAGGAAATGATAGGATAGAGGATAGGATAGGATAGAGGATAGGATAGGAAAGAGGATAGGATAGGATAGAGGATAGGATAGGATAGAGGATAGGATAGGATATGATAGAGGATAGGATAGGATAGAGGCTAGGATATGATAGAGGATAGGATAGGATAGAGGATAGGATAGGATAGAGGATACAATAGGATTAAGGAAAGGATAGGATAGAGGATAGGATAGGATAGAGGATACGATAGGATAGAGGATAGGATAGGATTGAGGATAGGATAGGATAGAGGATAGGATAGGATAGAGGATAGGATAGGATAGAGGATAGTATAGGATAGAGGATAGGATAGAATAGAGGATAGGATATGATAGAGGATAGGATAGAGGATAGGATAGGATAGAGGATAGGATAGGATAGAGGATACAATAGGATTGAGGAAATGATAGGATAGAGGATAGGATAGGATAGAGGATAGGATAGGAAAGAGGATAGGATAGGATAGAGGATAGGATAGGATAGAGGATAGGATAGGATATGATAGAGGATAGGATAGGATAGAGGCTAGGATATGATAGAGGATAGGATAGGATAGAGGATAGGATAGGATAGAGGATAGGATAGGATAGAGGATACAATAGGATTGAGGAAATGATAGGATAGAGGATAGGATAGGATAGAGGATAGGATAGGAAAGAGGATAGGATAGGATAGAGGATAGGATAGGATAGAGGATAGGATAGGATATGATAGAGGATAGGATAGGATAGAGGCTAGTATAGGATAGAGGATAGGATAGAATAGAGGATAGGATAGGATAAAGGATAGGATAGGATAGAGGATAGGATAGGATAGAGGATAGGATAGGATAGGATAGAGGATAGGATAGGATAGAGAATAGGATAGGATAGAGGATAGGATAGGATAGGATAGAGGATAGGATAGGATAGAGGATAGGCTAGGATAGAGGATATTAGGATCGAGGAAAGGATAGGATAGAGGATAGGATAGGATAGAGGATAGGATAGGAAAGAGGATAGGATAGGATAGAGGATAGGAAAGGATAGAGGAAACGATAGGATAGAGGATAGGATAGGTAATTGGATAGCATAGAGGGTAGGATAAGGTAGAGGATAGTATAGGATAGAGGATAGGATAGGATGGAGGATAGGATAGGGTAGAGGATAGAATTGGATAGAGGATAGTATAGAGGATAGGATAGGATAGAGGATAGGATAGGATAGAGGATAGGATAGGATAGAGGATAGGATAGGATAGAGGATAGGATAGAGGATAGGATAGGATAGAGGATAGGATAGGATAGAGGACAGGATAGGATAGAGGATAGGATAGGATAGAGGATAGGATAGGATAGAGGATAGGATAGGATAGAGGATAGGATAGGATAGAGGATAGGATAGGATAGAGGATAGGATAGGATAGAGGATAGGATAGGATAGAGGATAGGATAGGATAGAGGATAGGATATAATAGAGGATAGGAAAGGATAGAGGATAGGATAGGATAGAGGATAGGATAGGATAGAGGATAGGATAGGATAGAGGATAGGATAGGATAGAGGATAGGATAGGATAGAGGATAGGATAGGATAGAGGATAGGATAGGATAGAGGATAGGATAGGATAGAGGTTAGGATAGGATAGAGGATAGGATAGGATAGAGGATAGGATAGGATAGAGGATAGGATAGGATAGAGGATAGGATAGGATAGAGGATAGGATAGAGGATAGGATAGGATAGAGGATAGGATAGAGGATAGGATAGGAAGGAGGATAGGATAGAGGATAGGATAGAGGATAGGATGGAGGATAGGATAGGATAGAGGATCGGATAGAGGATAGGATAGGATAGAGGATAGGATAGAGGATAGGATAGGACAGAGGATAGGATAGGATAGAGGATAGGATAGGATAGAGGATAGGATAGGATAGAGGATAGGATAGGATAGAGGATAGGATAGGAAAGAGGATAGGATAGGATAGAGGATAGGATAGGATAGAGGATAGAGGATAGGATAGGATAGAGGATAGGATAGGATAGAGGATAGGATAGGATAGAGGATAGGATAGGATAGAGGATAGGATAGGATAGAGGATAGGATAGGATAGAGGATAGGATAGGATAGAGGATAGGATAGGATAGAGGATAGGATAGAGGATAGTATAGGATAGGATAGAGGATAGGATAGGATAGAGGATAGGATAGGATAGAGGATAGGATAGGATAGAGGATAGGATAGGATAGAGGATAGGATAGGATAGAGGAAACGATAGGATAGAGGATAGGATAGGTAATTGGATAGCATAGAGGGTAGGATAAGGTAGAGGATAGTATAGGATAGAGGATAGGATAGGATAGAGGATAGGATAGGGTAGAGGATAGAATTGGATAGAGGATAGTATAGAGGATAGGATAGAGGATAGGATAGGATAGGATAGAGGATAGGATAGGATAGAGGATAGGATAGGATAGAGGATAGGATAGGATAGAGGATAGGATAGGATAGAGGATAGGATAGGATAGAGGATAGGATAGGATAGAGGATAGGATAGGATAGAGGATAGGATAGGATAGAGGATACAATAGGATTGAGGAAATGATAGGATAGAGGATAGGATAGGATAGAGGATAGAGGATAGGATAGGTTAGAGGATAGGATAGGATAGAGGATAGGATAGGATAGAGGATAGGATAGGATAGAGGATAGGATAGGATAGAGGATAGGATAGGATAGAGGATAGGATAGGATAGAGGATAGGATAGGAGTGAGGATAGGATAGGATAGAGGATAGGATAGGATAGAGGATAGGATAGGATAGAGGATAGGATAGGATAGAGGATAGGATAGGATAGAGGATAGGATAGGATAGAGGATAGGATAGGATAGAGGATAGGATAGGATAGAGGATATAATAGGATTGAGGAAAGGATAGGATAGAGGATAGGATAGGATAGAGGATAGGATAGGAAAGAGGATAGGATAGGATAGAGGATAGGATAGGATAGAGGATAGAGGATAGCATAGGATAGAGGATAGGATAGGATAGAGGATAGGATAGGATAGAGGATAGGATAGGATAGAGGATAGGATAGGATAGAGGATAGGATAGGATAGGATAGAGGATAGGATAGGATAGAGGATAGGATATAATAGAGGATAGGATAGGATAGAGGATAGGATAGGATAGAGGATAGGATAGAGGATAGGATAGGATAGAGGATAGGATAGGATAGAGGATAGGATAGAGGATAGGATAGAGGATAGGATAGGATAGAGGATAGGATGGAGGATAGGATAGAGGATAGGATAGGAGTGAGGATAGGATAGGATAGAGGATAGGATAGGATAGAGGATAGGATAGGATAGAGGATAGGATATGATAGAGGATAGGATAGGATAGAGGATAGGATAGGATAGAGGATAGGATAGGATAGAGGATACAATAGGATTGAGGAAAGGATAGGATAGAGGATAGGATAGGATAGAGGATAGGATTGGAAAGAGGATAGGATAGGATATAGGATAGGATAGGATAGAGGATAGGATAGGATAGAGGATAGGATATGATAGAGGATAGGATAGGATAGAGGCTAGGATATGATAGATGATAGGATAGGATAGAGGATAGGATAGGATAGAGGATAGGATAGGATAGAGGATACAATAGGATTGAGGAAAGGATAGGATAGAGGATAGGATAGGATAGAGGATAGGATAGGAAAGAGGATAGGATAGGATAGCGGATAGGATAGGATAGAGGATAGGATAGGTAATTGGATAGCATAGAGGGTAGGATAAGGTAGAGGATAGTATTTGATAGAGGATAGGATAGGATAGAGGATAGGATAGGGTAGAGGATAGAATTGGATAGAGGATAGGATAGAGGATAGGATAGAGGATAGGATAGGATAGAGGATAGGATAGGATAGAGGATAGGATAGGATAGAGGATAGGATAGGATAGAGGATAGGATAGGATAGAGGATAGGATAGGATAGAGGATAGGATAGGATAGAGGATAGGATAGGATAGAGGATAGGATAGGATAGAGGATAGGATAGGATAGAGGATAGGATAGGATAGAGGATAGGATAGGATAGAGGATAGGATAGGATAGAGGATAGGATAGGATAGAGGATTGGATAGGATGGAGGATAGGATAGGGTAGAGGATAGAATTGGATAGAGGATAGGATAGGATAGAGGATAGGATAGGATAGAGGATAGGATAGGATAGAGGATAGGATAGAGGATAGGATAGGATAGAGGATAGGATAGGATAGAGGATAGGATAGGATAGAGGATAGGATAGGATAGAGGATAGGATAGGATAGAGGATATGTTAGGATAGAGGATAGGATAGGATAGAGGATAGGATAAGATAGAGGATAGGATAGGATAGGATAGAGGATTGGATAGAGGATCGGATAGAAGATAGGATGGAGGATAGGATAGAGGATAGGATAGGAGTGAGGATAGGATAGGATAGAGGATAGGATAGGATAGAGGATAGGATAGGATAGAGGATAGAGGATAGGATAGGATAGAGGATAGGATAGGATAGAGGATAGGATAGGATAGAGGATAGGATAGGATAGAGGATAGGATAGGATAGAGGATAGGATAGGATAGAGGATAGAGGATAGGATAGGATAGGATAGAGGATAGGATAGGATAGAGGATAGGATAGGATAGAGGATAGGATAGGATAGAGGATAGGATAGGATAGAGGATAGGATAGGGTAGAGGATAGGATAGGATAGAGGATAGGATAGAGGATAGGATAGAGGATAGGATAGAGGATAGGATAGAGGATAGGATAGGATAGAGGATAGGATAGAGGATAGGATAGGATAGAGGATAGGATTGGATAGAGGATAGTATAGAGGATAGGATAGAGGATAGGATGGAGGATAGGATAGAGGATAGGATAGGAGTGAGGATAGGATAGGATAGAGGATAGGATAGGATAGAGGATAGGATAGGATAGAGGATAGGATAATATAGAGGATAGGATAGGATAGAATTTAGGATAGGGTAGAGGATAGGACAGGATAGAGGATAGGATAGGATAGAGGGTAGGATAGGATAGAGGATGGGATAGGATAGAGGATAGGATAGGATAGAGGATAGGATAGGATAGAGGATAGGATAGGATAGAGGATAGGATAGGATAGAGGATAGGATAGGATAGAGGATAGGATAGGATAGAGGATAGGATAGGATAGAGGATACAATATAATTGAGGAAAGGATAGGATAGAGGATAGGATAGGATAGAGGATATAATAGGAAAGAGGATAGGATAGGATAGAGGATAGGATAGGATAGAGGATAGGATATGATAGAGGATAGGATAGAGGATAGAGGCTAGGATATGATGGATGATAGGATAGGATAGAGGATAGGATAGGATAGAGGATAGGATAGGATAGAGGATAGGATAGGATAGAGGATAGGATAGGATAGAGGATACAATAGGATTGAGGAAAGGATAGGATAGAGGATAGGATAGGATAGAGGATAGGATAGGAAAGAGGATAGGATAGGATAGAGGATAGGATAGGATAGAGGATAGGATAGGTAATTGGATAGGATAGAGTATAGGATAAGGTAGAGGATAGGATAGGATAGAGGATATAATAGGATAGAGGATAGGATAGGATAGAGGATAGGATAGGATAGAGGATAGGATAGGATAGAGGATAGGATAGGATAGAGGATAGGATAGGATAGAGGATAGGATAGGATAGAGGATAGGATAGGATAGAGGATAGGATAGGATAGAGGATAGGATATGATAGAGGATAGGATAGAGGATAGAGGCTAGGATATGATGGATGATAGGATAGGATAGAGGATAGGATAGGATAGAGGATAGGATAGGATAGAGGATAGGATAGGATAGAGGATACAATAGGATTGAGGAAAGAATAGGATAGAGGATAGGATAGGATAGAGGATAGGATAGGAAAGAGGATAGGATAGGATAGAGGATAGGATAGGATAGAGGATAGGATAGGTAATTGGATAGGATAGAGTATAGGATAAGGTAGAGGATAGGATAGGATAGAGGATATAATACGATAGAGGATAGGATAGGATAGAGGATAGGATAGGAAAGAGGATAGGATAGGATAGAGGATAGGATAGAGGATAGGATAGGATAGAGGATAGGATAGGATAGAGGATAGGATAGGATAGAGTATAGGATATGATAGAGGATAGGATAGGATAGAGGCTAGGATATGATGGATGATAGGATAGGATAGGATAGAGGATAGAGGATAGGATAGGATAGAGGATAGGATAGGATAGGATAGAGGATAGGATAGGATAGAGGATAGGATAGGATAGAGGATAGGATAGGATAGAGGATAGGATAGGATAGAGGATAGGATAGGGTAGAGGATAGGATAGGATAGAGGATAGGATAGAGGATAGGATAGAGGATAGGATAGAGGATAGGATAGGATAGAGGATAGGATAGAGGATAGGATAGGATAGAGGATAGGATTGGATAGAGGATAGTATAGAGGATAGGATAGAGGATAGGATGGAGGATAGGATAGAGGATAGGATAGGAGTGAGGATAGGATAGGATAGAGGATAGGATAGGATAGAGGATAGGATAGGATAGAGGATAGGATAATATAGAGGATAGGATAGGATAGAATTTAGGATAGGGTAGAGGATAGGACAGGATAGAGGATAGGATAGGATAGAGGGTAGGATAGGATAGAGGATAGGATAGGATAGAGGATAGGATAGGATAGAGGATAGGATAGGATAGAGGATAGGATAGGATAGAGGATAGGATAGGATAGAGGATAGGATAGGATAGAGGATAGGATAGGATAGAGGATACAATATAATTGAGGAAAGGATAGGATAGAGAATAGTATAGGATAGAGGATAGGATAGGAAAGAGGATAGGATAGGATAGAGGATAGGATAGGATAGAGGATAGGATATGATAGAGGATAGGATAGAGGATAGAGGCTAGGATATGATGGATGATAGGATAGGATAGAGGATAGGATAGGATAGAGGATAGGATAGGATAGAGGATAGGATAGGATAGAGGATAGGATAGGATAGAGGATAGGATAGGATAGAGGATACAATAGGATTGAGGAAAGGATAGGATAGAGGATAGGATAGGATAGAGGATAGGATAGGAAAGAGGATAGGATAGGATAGAGGATAGGATAGGATAGAGGATAGGATAGGTAATTGGATAGGATAGAGTATAGGATAAGGTAGAGGATAGGATAGGATAGAGGATATAATAGGATAGAGGATAGGATAGGATAGAGGATAGGATAGGAAAGAGGATAGGATAGGATAGAGGATAGGATAGAGGATAGGATAGGATAGAGGATAGGATAGGATAGAGGATAGGATAGGATAGAGTATAGGATATGATAGAGGATAGGATAGGATAGAGGCTAGGATATGATGGATGATAGGATAGGATAGGATAGAGGATAGAGGATAGGATAGGATAGAGGATAGGATAGGATAGAGGATAGGATAGGATAGAGGATAGGATAGAATAGAGGATAGGATAGGATAGAGGATAGGATAGGATAGAGGATAGGATAGGATAGAGGATAGGATAGGATAGAGGATAGGATAGGATAGAGGATAGGATAGGATAGAGGATAGGATAGGATAGAGGATAGGATAGGATAGAGGATAGGATAGGATAGAGGATAGAGGATAGGATAGGATAGGATAGAGGATAGGATAGGATAGAGGATAGGATAGGATAGAGGATAGGATAGGATAGAGGATAGGATAGGATAGAGGATAGGATAGGGTAGAGGATAGGATAGGATAGAGGATAGGATAGAGGATAGGATAGAGGATAGGATAGGATAGAGGATAGGATAGAGGATAGGATAGGATAGAGGATAGGATTGGATAGAGGATAGTATAGAGGATAGGATAGAGGATAGGATGGAGGATAGGATAAAGGATAGGATAGGAGTGAGGATAGGATAGGATAGAGGATAGGATAGGATAGAGGATAGGATAGGATAGAGGATAGGATAATATAGAGGATAGGATAGGATAGAATTTAGGATAGGGTAGAGGATAGGACAGGATAGAGGATAGGATAGGATAGAGGGTAGGATAGGATAGAGGATAGGATAGGATAGAGGATAGGATAGGAAAGAGGATAGGATAGGATAGAGGATAGGATAGGATAGAGGATAGGATATGATAGAGGATAGGATAGAGGATAGAGGCTAGGATATGATGGATGATAGGATAGGATAGAGGATAGGATAGGATAGAGGATAGGATAGGATAGAGGATACAATAGGATTGAGGAAAGAATAGGATAGAGGATAGGATAGGATAGAGGATAGGATAGGAAAGAGGATAGGATAGGATAGAGGATAGGATAGGATAGAGGATAGGATAGGTAATTGGATAGGATAGAGTATAGGATAAGGTAGAGGATAGGATAGGATAGAGGATATAATACGATAGAGGATAGGATAGGATAGAGGATAGGATAGGAAAGAGGATAGGATAGGATAGAGGATAGGATAGAGGATAGGATAGGATAGAGGATAGGATAGGATAGAGGATAGGATAGGATAGAGTATAGGATATGATAGAGGATAGGATAGGATAGAGGCTAGGATATGATGGATGATAGGATAGGATAGGATAGAGGATAGAGGATAGGATAGGATAGAGGATAGGATAGGATAGAGGATAGGATAGGATAGAGGATAGGATAGAATAGAGGATAGGATAGGATAGAGGATAGGATAGGATAGAGGATAGGATAGGGTAGAGGATAGGATAGGATAGAGGATAGGATAGAGGATAGGATAGAGGATAGGATAGAGGATAGGATAGGATAGAGGATAGGATAGAGGATAGGATAGGATAGAGGATAGGATTGGATAGAGGATAGTATAGAGGATAGGATAGAGGATAGGATGGAGGATAGGATAGAGGATAGGATAGGAGTGAGGATAGGATAGGATAGAGGATAGGATAGGATAGAGGATAGGATAGGATAGAGGATAGGATAATATAGAGGATAGGATAGGATAGAATTTAGGATAGGGTAGAGGATAGGACAGGATAGAGGATAGGATAGGATAGAGGGTAGGATAGGATAGAGGATAGGATAGGATAGAGGATAGGATAGGATAGAGGATAGGATAGGATAGAGGATAGGATAGGATAGAGGATAGGATAGGATAGAGGATAGGATAGGATAGAGGATAGGATAGGATAGAGGATACAATATAATTGAGGAAAGGATAGGATAGAGAATAGTATAGGATAGAGGATAGGATAGGAAAGAGGATAGGATAGGATAGAGGATAGGATAGGATAGAGGATAGGATATGATAGAGGATAGGATAGAGGATAGAGGCTAGGATATGATGGATGATAGGATAGGATAGAGGATAGGATAGGATAGAGGATAGGATAGGATAGAGGATAGGATAGGATAGAGGATAGGATAGGATAGAGGATAGGATAGGATAGAGGATACAATAGGATTGAGGAAAGGATAGGATAGAGGATAGGATAGGATAGAGGATAGGATAGGAAAGAGGATAGGATAGGATAGAGGATAGGATAGGATAGAGGATAGGATAGGTAATTGGATAGGATAGAGTATAGGATAAGGTAGAGGATAGGATAGGATAGAGGATATAATAGGATAGAGGATAGGATAGGATAGAGGATAGGATAGGAAAGAGGATAGGATAGGATAGAGGATAGGATAGAGGATAGGATAGGATAGAGGATAGGATAGGATAGAGGATAGGATAGGATAGAGTATAGGATATGATAGAGGATAGGATAGGATAGAGGCTAGGATATGATGGATGATAGGATAGGATAGGATAGAGGATAGAGGATAGGATAGGATAGAGGATAGGATAGGATAGAGGATAGGATAGGATAGAGGATAGGATAGAATAGAGGATAGGATAGGATAGAGGATAGGATAGGATAGAGGATAGGATAGGATAGAGGATAGGATAGGATAGAGGATAGGATAGGATAGAGGATAGGATAGGATAGAGGATAGGATAGGATAGAGGATAGGATAGGATAGAGGATAGGATAGGATAGGATAGAGGATAGGATAGGATATGATAGAGGATAGGATAGGATAGGATAGAGGATTGGATAGAGGATCGGATAGAAGATAGGATAGGATAGAGGATAGCATAGGATAGAGGATAGTATAGGATAGAGGATAGGATAGAATAGAGGATAGGATAGGATAAGGATAGGATAGGATAGAGGATAGGATAGGATAGAGGATAGGATAGGATAGAGGATAGGATAGGATAGAGGATAGGATAGGATAGAGGATAGGATAGGATAGAGGATAGGATAGGATAAAGGATAGGATAGGATAGAGGATAGGATAGAATAGAGTATAGGATAGGATAGAGGATAGGATAGGATAGAGGATAGGATAGGGTAGAGGATAGGTTAGGATAGAGGATAGGATAGGATGGAGGATAGGATAGGATAGAGGATAGGATAGGATAGAGGATAGGATAGGATAGAGGATAGGATAGGATAGAGGATAGGATAGGATAGAGGATAGGATAGGATAGAGGATAGGATAGGATAGAGGATAGGATAGGATAGAGGATAGGATAGGATAGAGGATAGGATAGGATAGAGGATAGGATAGGATAGAGGATAGGATAGGATAGAGGATAGGATAGGATAGAGGATAGGATAGGATAGAGGATAGGATAGGATAGAGGATAGGATAGGATAGAGGATAGGATAGGATAGAGGATAGGATAGGATAGAGGATAGGATAGGATAGAGGATAGGATAGGATAGAGGATAGGATAGGATAGAGGATAGGATAGGGTAGAGGATAGGATAGGATAGAGGATAGGATAGGATAGAGGATAGGATAGGATAGAGGATAGGATAGGATAGAGGATAGGATAGGATAGTGGATAGGATAGGATAGAGGATAGGATAGGATAGAGGATAGGATAGGATAGAGGATAGGATAGGATAGAGGATAGGATAGGATAGAGGATAGGATAGGATAGAGGATAGGATAGGATAGAGGATAGGATAGGATAGAGGATAGGATAGGATAGAGGATAGGATAGAGGATAGGATAGGATAGAGGATAGGATAGGATAGAGGATAGGATAGGATAGAGGATAGGATAGGATAGAGGATAGGATAGGATAGAGGATAGGATAGGATAGAGGATAGGATAGGATAGAGGATAGGATAGGATAGAGGATAGGATAGGATAGAGGATTGGATAGGATGGAGGATAGGATAGGGTAGAGGATAGAATTGGATAGAGGATAGTATAGAGGATAGGATAGGATAGAGGATAGGATAGGATAGAGGATAGGATAGAGGATAGGATAGGATAGAGGATAGGATAGGATAGAGGATAGGATAGGATAGAGGATAGGATAGGATAGAGGATAGGTAGGATAGGATAGAGAGGATAGGATAGGATAGAGGATAGGTTAGGATAGAGGATAGGATAGGATAGAGGATAGGATAAGATAGAGGATAGGATAGGATAGGATAGAGGATTGGATAGAGGATCGGATAGAAGATAGGATGGAGGATAGGATAGAGGATAGGATAGGAGTGAGGATAGGATAGGATAGAGGATAGGATAGGATAGAGGATAGGATAGGATAGAGGATAGGATAGGATAGAGGATAGGATAGGATAGAGGATAGGATAGGATAGAGGATAGGATAGGATAGAGGATAGGATAGGATAGAGGATAGGATAGGATAGAGGATAGAGGATAGGATAGGATAGGATAGAGGATAGGATAGGATAGAGGATAGGATAGGATAGAGGATAGGATAGGATAGAGGATAGGATAGGATAGAGGATAGGATAGGGTAGAGGATAGGATAGGATAGAGGATAGGATAGAGGATAGGATAGAGGATAGGATAGAGGATAGGATAGGATAGAGGATAGGATAGAGGATAGGATAGGATAGAGGATAGGATTGGATAGAGGATAGTATAGAGGATAGGATAGAGGATAGGATAGGAGTGAGGATAGGATAGGATAGAGGATAGGATAGGATAGAGGATAGGATAGGATAGAGGATAGGATAATATAGAGGATAGGATAGGATAGAGGTTAGGATAGGGTAGAGGATAGGACAGGATAGAGGATAGGATAGGATAGAGGGTAGGATAGGATAGTGGATAGGATAGGATAGAGGATAGGATAGGATAGAGGATAGGATAGGATAGAGGATAGGATAGGATAGAGGATAGGATAGGATAGAGGATAGGATAGGATAGAGGATAGGATAGGATAGAGGATAGGATAGGATAGAGGATACAATATAATTGAGGAAAGGATAGGATAGAGGATAGGATAGGATAGAGGATAGGATAGGAAAGAGGATAGGATAGGATAGAGGATAGGATAGGATAGAGGATAGGATATGATAGAGGATAGGATAGAGGATAGAGGCTAGGATATGATGGATGATAGGATAGGATAGAGGATAGGATAGGATAGAGGATAGGATAGGATAGAGGATAGGATAGGATAGAGGATACAATAGGATTGAGGAAAGGATAGGATAGAGGATAGGATAGGATAGAGGATAGGATAGGAAAGAGGATAGGATAGGATAGAGGATAGGATAGGATAGAGGATAGGATAGGTAATTGGATAGGATAGAGTATAGGATAAGGTAGAGGATAGGATAGGATAGAGGATATAATAGGATAGAGGATAGGATAGGATAGAGGATAGGATAGGAAAGAGGATAGGATAGGATAGAGGATAGGATAGAGGATAGGATAGGATAGAGGATAGGATAGGATAGAGGATAGGATAGGATAGAGGATAGGATATGATAGAGGATAGGATAGGATAGAGGCTAGGATATGATGGATGATAGGATAGGATAGAGGATAGGATAGGATAGAGGATAGGATAGGATAGAGGGTAGGATAGGATAGAGGATAGGATAGGATAGAGGATAGGATAGGATAGAGGATAGGATAGGATAGAGGATACAATAGGATTGAGGAAAGGATAGGATAGAGGATAGGATAGGATAGAGGATAGGATAGGAAAGAGGATAGGATAGGAATGAGGATAGGATAGGATAGAGGATAGGATATGATAGAGGATAGGATAGGATAGAGGCTAGGATATGATAGAGGATAGGATAGGATAGAGAATAGGATATGATAGAGGCTAGGATAGGATAGAGTATTGGATAGAGGATCGGATAGCAGATAGGATAGGATAGAGGATCGGATAGAAGATAGGATAGGATAGAGGATAGGATAGGATAGAGGATAGTATAGGATAGAGGATAGGATAGAATAGAGGATAGGATAGGATAGAGGATAGGATTGGATAGAGGATAGGATAGAGGATAGGATAGGATAGAGGATAGGACAGGATAGAGGATTTGATAGGATAGAGGGTAGGATAGGATAGAGGATAGGATAGGATAGGATAGAGGATAGGATAGGATAGAGGATAGGATAGGATAGAGGATAGGATATGATAGAGGATAGGATAGGATAGAGGCTAGGATATGATAGAAGATAGGATAGGATAGAGGATAGGATAGGATAGAGGATAGGATAGGATAGAGGATACAATAGGATTGAGGAAAGGATAGGATAGAGGATAGGATAGGAAGAGGATAGGATAGGATAGAGGATAGGATAGGATAGAGGATAGGATATGATAGAGGATAGGATAGGATAGAGGCTAGGATATGATAGAGGATAGGATAGGATAGAGGATAGGATAGGATAGAGGATAGGATAGGATAGAGGATACAATAGGATTGAGGAAAGGATAGGATAGAGGATAGGATAGGATAGAGGATAGGATAGGAAAGAGGATAGGATAGGATAGAGGATAGGATAGGATAGAGGATAGGATAGGATAGAGGATAGGATAGGATAGAGGATACAATATAATTGAGGAAAGGATAGGATAGAGGATAGGATAGGATAGAGGATAGGATAGGAAAGAGGATAGGATAGGATAGAGGATAGGATAGGATAGAGGATAGGATATGATAGAGGATAGGATAGGATAGAGGATAGGATATGATGGATGATAGGATAGGATAGATGATAGGATAGGATAGAGGATAGGATAGGATAGAGGATAGGATAGGATAGAGGATAGGATAGGATAGAGGATACAATAGGATTGAGGAAAGGATAGGATAGAGGATAGGATAGGATAGAGGATAGGATAGGAAAGAGGATAGGATAGGATAGAGGATAGGATAGGATAGAGGATAGGATAGGTAATTGGATAGCATAGAGGGTAGGATAAGGTAGAGGATAGTATAGGATAGAGGATAGGATAGGGTAGAGGATAGAATTGGATAGAGGATAGGATAGAGGATAGGATAGAGGATAGGATAGGATAGAGGATAGGATAGGATAGAGGATAGGATAGGATAGAGGATATAATAGGATTGAGGAAAGGCTAGGATAGAGGATAGGATAGGATAGAGGATAGGATAGGAAAGAGGATAGGATAGGATAGAGGATAGGATAGGATAGAGGATAGAGGATAGGATAGGATAGAGGATAGGATAGGATAGAGGATAGGATAGGATAGAGGATAGGATAGGATAGAGGATAGGATAGGATAGAGGATAGGATAGGATAGAGGATAGGATAGGAAAGAGGATAGGATAGGATAGAGGATAGGATAGGATAGAGGATAGAGGATAGGATAGGATAGAGGATAGGATATGATAGAGGATAGGATAGGATAGAGGCTAGGATATGATAGAGGATAGGATAGGATAGAGGATAGGATAGGATAGAGGATAGGATAGGATAGAGGATACAATAGGATTGAGGAAATGATAGGATAGAGGATAGGATAGGATAGAGGATAGGATAGGAAAGAGGATAGGATAGGATAGAGGATAGGATAGGATAGAGGATAGGATAGGATATGATAGAGGATAGGATAGGATAGAGGCTAGGATATGATAGAGGATAGGATAGGATAGAGGATAGGATAGGATAGAGGATAGGATAGGATAGAGGATACAATAGGATTAAGGAAAGGATAGGATAGAGGA